>NC_045428.1:605838485-605888500 GCF_902635505.1 Sarcophilus harrisii
TTGGGTTTTTCTCCCAGAAAAGATGAAGATAAAGCCTTCACAAAAATAGAACAAGGTCCCAATGAACCCTTATGGATTTTGTGGGATGTTTGCAAACAGCTGTCACAAGAACCATTGGAGAAAATGCAGCTACAGAAATAATGACCAAACATCTGGTGAAGGAAAATGCTAATGAGATTTGCAGAAGAATTATATGGGGACTACGAAAGATGCTCCTTTAGAGGAGATCATAAGACGCTTTGCACAGTGGGCATAAATGCTTATTATACCCAGATTGTGATGAACATGGAAGACAGGGTCCCTCTTGGCAAGGGACTTTTAGGGAGAGTCGTCGATGTTTTCAGTGTGGGAAAGTTGGACATCTGAGAGCTCAGTGTAGGCAAAGAGATAGTGAGAGGAGAGGGTGAGAGAATAAAACCCAAAACCCCATGTCCAAAATGCCACAAGGCCTTCCACTGGGCCTCTGAATGTAGATTGACCAGGAAATGAGACGCGAGGCCCAGCCCCAAGATATCATTCAAAAGCCAGGCGGGCATGATGGCAGCTGAGTTTACACCAGAGAGTCTTTAGAAGGTCAGGACTCTGATGTGATTAGTCAGCCAAAAAGCAAACAGATAGCAGAAAGGGATTACAGTTGGGGAGAATACAGGCTTTTAAACCAGAAGGGCAGTGTCCAGTGCAAATGGCTCCAATGTAATTGCCAGGTGATGAGGAGAGATCTAGAAAATGGTAAAATAGAAGGGACTAGATAGGTTAACTGCCTGGGAGAGAGGATTTGATTGTATTTCTAGAGATGGAGAAGGAAACAGATGGTGGCAATGAGCACCTGGAGAGAGACAGAAAAGGAAAATAACCTCAAAACAAAGGAGAAGATCTAAGAAATTTCTGAAAGAGCATGGCTGATAATGAGACTGTATCAGGACTTGAAAACCATCAGGAATCATTGGATTCCTTGAGAAGAAAAATTGTTGATGAGAGTATTACAGGACTTCAAAACTTGCAGGAATTATTGGATTCCTGGCATATGAACTAATGGACAATAGATTGATTTTGGACCATTTCTAGGACTTATGGGCATGTGTAATTCGTCATGTTGATTCATGTCATTTGTTACATTACTACTAGCCTGTGTTATATTGCTATGTGCTTATGTAATTTATGTAATTATGTGTAATATCTCCCATAATGATGGATTAGTGTAAACCCGTTTCAAGTGAGCCCCTTCAGAAACTCGATAATCTGATTTGATTTCCTATTTCCTTTGTTGTTTTCATCTCCCTTCCTGAGATGTCAGGGAGGGTGTGACCATTTTCTTTTTTATGGTGTTTTCACCCTTTTTGAGCAGTCAGGGAAGGTGTGATCACCTTGGTTTGTGGGGTTCTCCCCTCCTTGAGAAGTCAGGGAGGTCATGGCCACCTATGTTCTAAATCAAAAGAAAGCGGGAAATGTTAGAATCCTTAAAAGGTGCTAAGTAAATGGAATTGAGGAGATAGTGATTAAATCTAGTTTGGCATTGATTTAATCCTACAACAATAATGGTTTCCTAGTGATATAATGATTGGTGTGTACTCAGTGTGGGATATATAAGGAGGAGGTCTTAGGACCAGGAAGGACAAGCCCACTAGAACAGAAGCCCACTAGAAGCTCTGAGCCTTATCCAGGATTCAGTCGAAGAGATTCACAAGCCAAAGAAGGCAGCTTAAACTCTCAGAACCAAGGAGAGAGATAGGCCTCTATTAAAGCTAACTGGCCCCAGGAAAAGAGACAAGACTGAAGGAGACAATAAATGATTTGGACTTTAATCCCTGGCTACACTTGTGATTACTAAACTGAAATGAAGGCTGCCTCCAGAAGCTCTCTAAGAAACCTGCTCCATTACAATTTAGAAAGAATATTACAGAATGGATTGCTGATAAACTGGTTAACAGAACCAGGTTCCAAAATGTTCTCATCTGGCTAAAAGGTTGGGCCAAATCTCAAGATGGAAGTAGGCATTTTTCAACCTGAAGGAAAAGAGGGCCTTTTCTCTGTTTGATGAGAGTGGAGTTGGAAGGAAGGAACAGAAAGAGGGCTTCTGATACTGATTTAGAGTAAGTGGGGTGCTTCAGAGCTCATCTCTAAAATTAATCAGACTGGTTGCAATACAATTCATCAAGTATTTATCATTTTTATTAGATGCAAACTATTTGCCAGTCAGTTACTTTGACAAAGTCACATGACTTTGAAAGCCATTCTGGTCCTTAAGGTGTAATATGAAAATAATAACTACTAACCTTCAAGAGATTTACATTTTTTTTTTTGAGGATACCTTACTGAACCAGATGATTAAATACACTATGATTACAGAGAGAGGAAAGTACTACTAAATCGGAAGGGAAAGAGTACATTTTATATTCCATCTACTATGTCAATACATGGTCCTAGTTTTTTTTTTTTTTTTTTAACCAATATTATCTTATTTGACAAGGGAAGTCAGAAAGAATTTTTGAATGGCAGTATAGAATTTGAGACCATAAGGAAGTCAGATTCTAGGAGCCAGATGTGAGGTGGCAATAGGTCTTAGGCTTAAATGCTTGTGTTGATTGTTGGAGTTGGTTGAAGTCATTAACTAGAGTTACATCAGAGTACATCTAGTAGGGTAGTTTTGCTGAATCATTAAAAATTTCAACAGGAGATTAAGTTGGTAAGCTAGAATCATAAAATGTAGGACTTTGAATTCCAAGATGAAATTTTTTTATTTTTCTCAGAGGTTATAGGGAGTTATCTATGGTTTCTTAACCAAGAGAATTTTATATGAGTCAAGAGATAGACATGTTCAGATATTCTTTAGGATAATTACTTTGTTGATCTTTATCATCTTTCCCCAATAATATAATTACTCTTCTTTATATTTTTGTATTATACATATTTATATTTATTTTATACCCCTATAATGTTGCTCCATATATATTTTATATTCACTTTGTATATATATTCACAATACATTCATCTATAGTTAGATACATGTGTATAGAAATATAGATTAAACACATGTATTTTTGTTGCCTTCTTCTGTCTTAATTTTGAGAGGAACATTTTCATCTCTATTCATTTTCCATTGTGTATCATCCTATTTTTACTTAGAACCATTTTAAATGCCTATTTGTGGATGGATTGGCAGCTCTTAAATGCTGAGTTGGAAAGAAGAAAACAAGAATCTAAGGGACATTTAATATACTTTTCTATTCAACAAGCACCTATTAAGTGTCTCTCATTCAATTTGCCCATCATGCTAGTGTTGGAGACTAAAGCCAAAAAACAAAAGAGAGAGAAATCACAGTTCTTCTGAAGCTAATAATTTTTAAAGCCAATATATAAATCTCTATTTAAGAACTGACATCTCATATTATGATTTACATAGAAAGGATCAGCTGGATGGCAAAGTGGATCAATCATTAGTCTGAGTCTGGAGAATGTGAGTTTCAATCTGAATTCAGATACTTTATATTTCCTAGCTGTGTCTCCTAGATAAGCCACTTAACTCTTATTATCTTGCAAAAGAAAAAGTAAAAACTTAGATCTAAAGTTGAAGGGGACTTCAGAGGCTATTTAAGTCAATTTTATTTACAGATGAAATCTAGGAATATCAAGTAACATGTTCTGTAACACATAGGAAATATATTTCAGAGGCAGGATTTAAACCTAGTTTCTTTGACTTTAGAACAATAGCTCTTTCCATGGTACTATGCTCTCATAGGGAAAGACGGCCAGGAAAAGAGACATGCATGGTTCTGACTTCCTCAGCCTTTGGTGGAGACATGGTACCTATGGTATTGATGCTCCTATCCTTCCCTGACATTCTCTTTATCAAAGACCCCCAGGAACCAGTTGATCTCGATTCTCTCTCATGCATCCTGTCACAGGAATCTGAAATGACCAGAAAACATTTTGAGTCCGCTGTGCCAAGGATACTCACTGAAAAAAGGGATGAGCAGTATGGCTAGTCCCTTATTTCTTTATGTGTATATGGCAGTTCCCTCAATCAGATATTTGAGCTTCAGTGCTTGCAAGGGAGGGGAAAAAGAGGATACCTTACCTTTCAGGAGTAAACAACCCTGTTAACTCCATCTTTATTGCCTTCCATTTCTGATGTTACCAGGAACATTTCATGAAGAGCCCAGGCTATAGAGAACACAGCATTGTACACAGTGTAACTCTGGTCAGACATGGTGTCTAAATAGCCCAAAGGTACTGTTTCTAAAGAGGCATTTAATGAACAGATCCTCCATCTCCCCCTTCATGTTTATATGCACATCCAAAAGCTGAATTCCAGAAATTTTAAGGAAAATATCCCTGGGTGTTTGTCAGGGTGAATGGTTTCCAGATTGATTAAGGCACAAAGAACGAGATCATAAATTAGTTTACCTCTCAGAGGTGGAGGAAGAAGGAATTTGTGACCAAAGAAGAACTAGAGATCATTATTAATCACAAAATAGAAAATTTTGATTACATCAAATTAAAAAGCCTTTGTACAAACAAAACTAATACAAACAAGATTAGAAGGGAAGCAATAAACGGGCAAAACATTTTTATAGACAAAGTTTCTGATAAAAGCCTCATTTCCAAAATATATACAGAATTGACTCTAATTTATAAGAAATCAAACCATTCTCCAATTGATAAATGGTCAAAGGATATGCACAGACAATTTTCGGATGAAGAAATAGAAAGTATTTCTAGCCATATGAAAAGGTGCTCTAAGTCATTATTAATCAGAGAAATGCAAAGTAAGACAATTCTGTGATATCACTACATACCTGTCAGGTTAGCTAAGATGACAGGAAAAATAATGATGAATGTTGGAGGGGACGCGGAAAACTGGGACATTGATGCATTGTTGGAGTTGTGAATGAATCCAATCATTCTGGAGAGCAATCTGAATTATGCCCAAAAAGTTATCAAACTTTGCATACCCTTTGATCCAGCAGTGCTTCTGCTGAGCTTATACCCCTAAGGAGATACTAAAGAAGGAAAGGGACCTGTATGTGCCAAAATGTTTGTGGCAGCCCTGTTTGTAGTGGCCAGAAACTGGAAAATGAATGGATGCCCATCAATTGGAGAATGGTTGAGTAAATTGTGGTATATGAATGTTATGGAATATTATTGTTCTGTAAGAAATGACCAGCAGGACGAATACAGAGAGGATTGGCAAGACCTACATGAACTGATGCTGAGCGAAATGAGCAGAACCAGGAAATCATTATATACCTGAACAACGATACTGTATGAGGATGTATTCTGATGGAAGTGGATTTCTTCAACAAAGACAAGATCTAACTTAGTTTCAATTGATCAAGGATGGACAGAAGCAGCTACACCCAAAGAAAGAACACTAGGAAATGAATGTAAACTGCATTTTTGTTCTTCTTCCCAGGTTATTTATACCTTCTAAATCCTATTCTCCTTGTGCAACAAGAGAACTGTTTGTTCTGCACACATATAGTTGTATCTAGGATATACTGTAACATTTAACATGTATAAGACTGCTTGCCATCTAGGGGAGGAGGGGAGGGAGGGAGGGAGGAAAAAGTCTGAACAGAAGTGAGTGCAAGGATAATGTTGTAATAAATTACCACGCATATGTTCTGTCAATAAAAGTTATAATAACAAAAAAAAATCTCCCACTTAAAAAATGATTTTATTTTCAGCCAGCATTACAGGATATATTTATACTTGTATGTGTTTGTTTCTTTCAGATGCAGAGACATGGTTTGATATCAAGGAGATGAGTGCAAATCTGAACATGATCTCAATGGAAGACTTTTTCAATATAGTGAATACAGGGTTGTTTTTCCTAACCATAAAAGAAACCACATTGAGAGGAACATTGTGAATGGCATGCACACAAAAAGCTTTAAGAAAGAGTTCCAGTGTTGCTAATGATAAGAATATACATCCTGAAGAGAAGACACCCGAGTGTCATGAATGTGATAAAGCTTTTCTTGTATCCTCTTCCCTTGCTAACCATCAGAGAATCCATGCTGGAGAGAAATCTTATGAATGTAAGAAACCTGGAAAGACTTTGAGAGAGCGATCTACTCCTGCTAAATATGAGAGAATTCACATGGAAAACAATCTTACATATGTAATCAATGTGGAAAGAATTTCCAGTGTTATGCCAAATTGGCTCAACATCAGAGAATTCACACTGGAGAGAAGCCTTATAAATGTAAGGAATGTGGAAAGCTTTCATACATCATCCCAGTCTTGCTAAACATCAGAGAATCCACACTGGAGAGAAGCCTTATAAATGTAATGAATGTGGAAAGGCTTTTACACGGAGTGACAATCTTCATGAACATCAGAGAATCCACACTGAGAGAAGCCTTATGAATGCAATGACTGTGGAAAGGCTTTCACATATCACTCTTATCTTATTGCACATAAGAGAATCCACACTGGAGAGAAGCCTTATGAATGTAATGAATGTGGAAAGGCTTTCCACAGAGCTCCAGTCTTCATAAACATCAGAGAATCCACACTGGCGAGAAGCCTTATGAATGTAATGAATGTGGAAAGGCTTTCATACAGAGCTCCAGTCTTCGTAAACATCAGAGAATCCACACTGGCGAGAAGCCTTATGAATGTAATGAATGTGGAAAGGCTTTCATGGATCACTCCTACCTTGCTGTCCATCAAAAAATCCACACTGGAGAGAAGCCTTATGAATGTAATGAATGTGGAAAGGCTTTCACAAAGAGCTCTTACCTTGTAGCACATCAGAGAATCCACACTGGAGAGAAGCCTTATGAATGTAACGAATGTGGAAAGGCTTTCACAAGGCACTCCCATCTTGATGCACATAAGAGAATCCACACTGGAGAGAAACCTTATGAATGTAACGAATGTGGAAAGACTTTCACATATCACTCCAATCTTGCTGTCCATCAGAGAATCCACACTGGAGAGAAGCCTTATGATTGTAATGAATGTGGAAAGGCTTTCACAAATCGCTCCTACCTTGTAGTACATCAGAGAATCCACACTGGAGAAAAGCCTTACAAATGTAATGAATGTGGAAAGGCTTTTGTGGATCACTCCTACCTTGTAGTACATCAGAGAACCCACACTGGAAAGAAGCTTTATGAATGTAATGAATGTGGAAAGGCTTTCACAAGGCGCTCCTGCCTTGTAGTACATCAGAGAATCCATACTGGAGAGAAGCTTTATGAATGTAATGAATGTGGAAAGGTTTTCACACAGCTCAGCAATCTTACTTCCCATCAGAGAATCCACATTGAGAGAAGCCTTATGAATGTAAAGAATGTGGAAAGAGCTTTACTAAAGCGCTCCTCCCTTGTAGTACATCAGAGAATCCACACTGGGGATAAGCTTTATGAATGTAATGAATGTGGAAAGACTTACAAAGCACTACTTCCTTGATGTACATCAGAGAATCCACACTGGAGAGAAGCCTTTTGAATGTAATGAATGTGGAAAAGCTTTCAGAAGGCTCCTCCTTGTAATACATCAGAGAATCCACACTGGAGAGAAGCCTTACAAATGTAACCAATGTGGAAAGGCTTTCACAAAGCGCACCTACCTTGTAGCACATCAGAGAATCCACACTGAGAGAAGCCTTATGAATGTAATGAATGTGGAAAGGCTTTCCTAGATCACTCCTACCTTGCTGTCCATCAGAGAATCCACACTGAGAGAAGCCTTATGAATGTAATCAATGTGGAAAGGCTTTCATATATCATTCCCATCTTGCTGTCCATCAGAGAATACACACTGGAGAGAAGCCTTTAAATGTAATGACTGTGGAAAGGCTTTCTCACGCTGCGAAAGTCTTGGTAAACATGTGAAAATCCACACTGGACAGAAACCTTCAGATAATGCTCAAATCTTGATAGCAACAAAGAGTGCACATTAGAGAAAAACTTTGAGTGTCTGAATCATGGTAAAGTTTTAATATATATTAGTCCCTGACTAGACATAGGATATTGCATACTCAATGTAAACCTCATTCATCTAATCCATGTGGAAAACCATTCAGGCTCACTTCATCCCTAAATTGCTTCCAGAAAATTCCTAGATTGAAATCAAGGATAAAGGCATAAAATGAAGGACAGAGCTTGTTAATCAGGAGGGATTTTCTGTTGGGAAGAAATCTCCTATGGACTTGACACAGGAACGTCTTTAGCCCAGATTCATCTCTAAGTTTACATTTGAGGATTTGGAGTAGAGGGAAGACTTAAAAATATGCTGAAGGAAGACATGCCCTTACCTAGAACATAACGAATCACTATAAATCACAATATTCACAATGGAAAGAAACATTATACAAAATATTTGCAGAAAAGCTTTCACCTGGATCTCATCCTTTGTGTAGAAATCTTCCTGCAGATAAAACATGTGAATATAATAAATGAGGGGAGACCTCTTCCTATTAGCACAGATTTCATGAGACATTGCAATTTTATAACGCATATAAAGGTCAGAAAAGTTTTGAATTTTTCTTTGAATCCCAAGATTGGTATCTAAAGAAGGGTCTTTATATTGGGGAACTAATTGTTTTAATCTCTTTGCTCTATCAATAATAATTCAGAGATTTTAAAATCTGATTTACATTTTTATTACTTAATTTTCCTCTTCATTCTCTTGCTTATTCCTAAATTCTTTGGCTTTCCATCTATGTGATAAGTCATATGTTGCATATTCTAATTTTCTTTTAAAATATCTGTGGCTTAGGTCTCCATTTTGACCTTATTTTGCTAAATTATTTTGAGTGTGTTGAGGGATGTTTTCATAAATTTGATCCCCAGAAGAGTGCCATAGTTTAGGGCAAATTTCCAGAAAAACTGTCCCCTTATACCTTGCTAGAGTCTTGCACAAACCATTTTGCCACATCAGCAAACTTTGTAATATATAGTTACTGTTCTTAAGTGGAATGGGTTCCTATGACATATTGGGAGCCCAATGTGAGATATCATATAAATTTAATTTTGTATTTGACAAGTATAAAAAGTAAAGACTTGGGGATAAGAATTTATTGTTTGTTTAAAAATTTTAATATTCATTTTCAAGGAAAATATACCAATTAAATGGGTAAGTTTTCAAACATTCTAACTACAATTTTTCACATTAATTTTACAGAGTCCAGATCAAAAGAGTTCATTTTCTAAGGAACATTTACATAATCCTCTAGAAATTATTTTTCAAATGCCAATATTTCTAAGAAAATAGTTTTCCTAAATTCCAAAATGAGAAAAATCAGAATAAAAATAATGGCATGAATAATGTTTTTGAAACGTGAGAGAAGATTGCCAAATAAAATTAATTCAGTTGTTTATCTTAGAATTGCCTTATGTTGCTGCCAATCTAGCCCTAGCAGCCAGGAAGCCTGTGAGCTTCTAGACCTTGGTGGGGAATAGCTGGAGCACAAGCTGACAGGAAACACAGAGAGTTAAGAGCAAATACTATTTATTCATCTGACGGTAAGCATGTGTCTGTGTGTGTTTTTAACAAAGCCAATAGTGTGTTCTCCTGGGAACATTAGTCTTTTCTATGGGGTTATTGGCTATGAAATCGCCCAGACAGTTTCCTCCCATCCTAGCAATCTCCAAGGACATCCTTTTCTCTAGAGACAGAACAGAGGGTGGTGAGCCATCATCCTGAATTCTCATAGCCATCCAATAGGGGCTGAGCTACAGGGAAAACATGAGCTGGGTCTGTATCCTCTGTCTACTCAGAGCTGGGCTTCAACCTCTCCCTGTTCTTCTGTGCTTCCTTGAAATAAGGCAGAGATGCTTGAAGCTCATCTAAAGAGTGGTGAGTGCATATTAGAAAACAGGGTAGGAGGAAACATGCCAGGGTAACAAAAATAGCAAGGCAGAAAATGCAACAGCAAGCTTGATACATTATTAAAGGTGATTAAGAAATTAAGGAATGGAAAAGATTCTATTGAGAGAAGAAAAGGGGAGTTAAACTAAGATAAAGCATATCACATGAACGTGCACAAAAGACCTATTGCAATAGAGGAAAAGAAGGAGGTGATGCATATTGTTTGTACCTTAATTTCACCGATCTGAAGAGGGAATGGTATTCATATTTAGTTTGGTATAGAAATTTATCACACCTTATAGGGAAGTTGAAGTGGAAAGGAAAATAAAAGGAGAGACTGAGGGAAAAAAAAGGCAGAAGTACAAGAAGCAAGGGTAAGAAAAGAGGAGCTGGTAAAATGGAGGACAGATTGAGAGATGTGGGGTATAAAATAGCAATGCAAACAAAAATTAATTGAAACTAAATTTAATCCTAAAGAATAGGAAAGTCAAACAACACATTATAGAAAAAATAATTTCATATAAAATAAAATGAGACAACACAGTTTAAGGTTATAACCAAAACAGTTCTTAAGAAAATTTTATAACTCTAGATGCTTATATGAATAAACAGAAGATAAATGAATTGGACATGCAACTTAAAATGAAAGAAAAAGAACAATTTGAAAATCCCAAATTAAATACTACATTTAAAATTTTGAAAATCGAAGGAGAGATTAATAAAAATGAAAGTAAGAAAATCATTAAATTAATAAAACTAAAAATTTATTTTATAAAAAATACATAATTCTTAGATTAATTTGATTAGAAAAAGGAAAGAATAAAACCAGATTACATCTATCAAAATGAAAAGTGACCTTATCACCAATGTAGTGGTAATTAAACAATTATTAATATCTCGAAAGATATTCCAATAAATCTGACAATCTAATTGAAACTTACATTTATAAACCCACCACATTACCTTGAGTAAGATCAAAAGAAAACAAAAAGTAAAATGGCTTCATTTTAAAAGTGGACAAAATATCAGTGAAATCCCTAAGGAAAAAATACAGTAAATGGATTCAAAAGCAAATTCTCAGAAATGTTTAAAGAATAACTAATTCTAATACTACATCAACTATTTGATAAAGTAGTGGAACAAGGAGTTGTACAATATTGCTTTTATGACACGGATATGTTGCTGATAACCAGGAAAAGTCAAAACAGAAAGAAAATTATAGACCAATTTCCTAATGGATATTGATGAAAAGACTTTGAAGAAAATATTATCAAAGAGATTATGGCAATTCATCCCCAGAATAATATGCATGACCAAATGGGATTTATGACAAATACAGGGTGGTTTAATATAAATAAAAAATAAAATGTAAATAAAAACAAAATGTATAAATAAATATAATAAAAATTAATAAATGAATTAAATAAAATGATTAAAACAATCAGCAAATATTATATATAATGTGGATAAGCTAGAAGCATCCCTAATAAGATCAGCGATAAATCAAGAATGCCCATTATCACCACTATTAGTCAATATTTTACCAAAATGTTAGCTTCAATAAGAAGAAAAAATAAAGGAATTAGAGTAGGAAATGAAACAAAACCATCACTCTTTGGAGAGTCCTAAGTATATTTACTATAATCCTAGTATATATAGAGAATCAATTAAAATGCTAGAAATAATAACAATAAATTATTAAGTTATTAATAATATAAAATTAATTTTAATAAAATATAAATAATACAAAATACCAGGATATAAAATAGACCCACATAAATCATTAACTTTTCTACCATGTTACCAACAAAGGCCAGTAGTATGAGACCGAAAAAGAAATGCTATTTAAAACAACTATAGACAATATATAAACTACCTACCAAGAGGAGCTGAAAGAATTATATGAACACAATTAAAAATCCTTTTCACACAAATAAAGTTAGACCTCTGTGACCTAGCCTTACCTGTTATAAAAGATTTTAGATAGGGTTAAGCCCAGAAGAGAAGTCAGTTTAGCTTTCAGGGTCTTAAAATCATTGGCTTGATCAGTGCCCCATTTAGGGAGAATTGTGTCAGGGCCTTGAATAGAATCATAGAAGGGCTTGGCAATAATCACAAAGTTAGATTTCCAGATTCTACAAAATCTAGCCAGACCCAGGAAAGTATATGGTTGCTTTTTGAGGCAAGCTCCGGGAGTGATAAGATTGTCTGCTTCCTCTACATGGTGAGGGATGGGGTGGTGGCAGTTAATCCATGGCTCGAAAACTTAACAGAATTACAGTCAATGTGGGTTATACACAAACCATCCCTCTGGGAGGGCACAAAATTAAGTATTTTTATTGGAGCAGTCAGAGAAGCCTCCCGATTGGGCTCTAGATCAATATATCATCTACATATTGTATAGCCTGTGCCTATTCAAATAAGTATGGGCAGTCACAAAAGTCCTGAGGTAGCACTGTCCATGGAATGGGTGGGGGTTATGTTCTCCTGGATTTGTCCATTCGAAGAGCAAAAAGATTGTGAGTCTTTATGAAGTTTTAACAAAAGTAGCATCTTTATGATCTGGAGTAGAAAACTATTGTGTGTCTCTGGCCATGTTTGTATTGAGCTTATAGTTATTACTGGCCACTTGCTCTGATTATAGAAATTTGCTATAAGAGGAAAAAGCAGGGATATGATTATAATATTATTAACAACCAATCATGCAGTAACGATTCCACTTCATAGCCAGGATTCAGTAATAATAATATGGAAAACAAAGAAACAGAACTGGGAAACTGAGCTTGAAAGATCCGACAACGAACAGAGACTAAGGTTGTCCTCCCAGCTATTGCCTAGATAGATGTCCACCTGTGACAGTTCAGGAAGGCATCCTTATGTGTAACTTATCAAATTTTCTCCAATGGGGATTACTGACTTAATGATCTATCAGGTAATAATATCCAAATTCAAAACTCAAAAGAGTCAGTTACAGTCCCAAGAGATTTTTATCTCTAATAGCAAATACTTCTAATTACAGCTTAGGGATAGTTACATTATTTTTAGAAGGTTACTAGGAATTACAGACATAGGAAATTTTGTTTAATATCTTTTATATATTTAAACTCAGGTTGATGTAAGGCCAATCATTAAACAAGCTTATAGATTCTGAGTAAAACATTCCTTATTTAGTAATTATACATCCTAAATTGGCTTGTTTCTCAGGATTGATGACCTTGCTATTGCTTTCAAGAAAACTGGCGAGCTTATAAATTAAGGGAAGTTGACAGAAACCTCAGGAAGGGACTGAGCTTGCTGTTGTCCACTCCATGTAATCTTAGTGTTTTCCTGTGCTGTTTGATACCTCCGTGCACTCTGTGAAGGGTAATAAGGTGCTGTATAACCTCATATCTGAAAGTGAACTGATAAGGTTTTCAGTTAATACCTCTTGTTCCAGACACAGTAATTACCAATTTTATGTTTAACTTGATGATGATAACTCCATATAACTTAGTTAACCCTTTTAGTATTTTCATAAGAAATAGCCAAATAGTCTTAGTTGTAATTTCCTCTTAATTTTCTAGCAAAGGTGAAAATACCTAGTTTCCTGAATTACATTCACAAAATATTATAAAACAGGATTAGCAAGGCTAAATAAATTGTCTGCCTTCTTTTGGTTGTTCAGATTATTCTGTCCCTAGGCTATTGAATCTTTGGACATTCTCAGGAAGATTTCTACTCCTTACATAAGTTTTTTTTGTTGTTGTTTTTTAGGAGAAAATACAATTCTTAACATTGAGATAGAATAGATTTTAATATTGACATTATGATTCCACAAAAACCCATATAAAATTATCAACTATAAATCAATTACATCCAATAAAGTAGTTAAATTTCATATAATCTTTATTTTATGCTAAGCAGTTTGGCAATCATGTGATCTTCACAAAATGAATTATTACTATTTCTCTTTACAAATAAGAAAACAGGGCAGAAATAAAATAATTGGCTCTAAATTACATAGCTAATATATTTCTGCAGCTGAAACAGAAAATGGTGGACTTACCAAATGCAGAGATTGATTGGCTTTCTCATGTCACACTGCCATGGTGGGTGCTGCCAGAGTCACCTAGATTTTTCCCAGGCAGTTTCTGGACAGCACCTGCTGAAGGCTGGGGTGATTGGTGCCAGAATTTACCTTTAATGGTAGTTTCAGTACCAGGGCTCAGGGAATACTGATTATGGGGCCTGACCCCACTCCAATCCGATCCCCAAGCTGCATTGGGAAGGTGTTTGAGCAAGATTCAGTGCAATCCCTATGATTGTTGCTGCTTCCCTCATTTCTATAAGTAGGCAGAATTTGAATTTTTCTACAATTCTTTGGCATTCTCTTAATATGATCTGAGATGAGAGGGTTAGCAAACAGAAAGACTTGGACTATTTGGATCTTGTTAGCAACTGAAAAGCACTCGGACTATGGGAATGGAACAAACTGAATGATCAGGGTGTGAAGGGGTCCTTAATACTTTCTGGGGTGCTTTCCCAATGGGACAAATATTCAGTAAAAAGGAGTCAAGGAAGGTTTATCACAAAGTTGCACTGTCTGTGATTAAGCCCTGAAGGTCCCTGACTTTCTGTTTCCTAAGTCAGGAGATTTCAGGAAACCTTCCATTCAATCCCCCAAATGGACAACCAATTAGATCCCCCTCCCCTTAGTGCTCTCTTACTTGTGATGTTTTCTTGTATAAAAGCTGTATTCCTCTTCTTTGCCCCTCCTACCAAACTTTCTTTTCTTTCTCGTGATGGGATCCATCCTCAGGGTTTTCAATAAACTTTTCTGCCTTCTCCTGAGTATCTTGATGGTCATTTTTGGGTAAGGGCTTCTTTCCCTCACAGTTGGGGGTTCTCCGAGATGGGTCTTTGGGAGAACAGCTTGTCCCTCCAGGGCGGGGATAGGCCCACGGGGTAGTTTTCTTATGGTCTCTGGCTCTGGGTGAGCAGCCTCCCTCCCTCTTCAAAAGTGAAACACAGTTGAAGATTGAAGGAAGAAAGTTGTGGCCGCATTTGCAGCCCTGAAAAAAACATATTTCTCAGGAGCTTTGGGAAGTCGGGGCTTATTGGCTGGTTAAGAGACCCTGAGGGTTAGCCCTCTTTTTATTTTGTGTGAACTGTTGGGCCCCAACAATAAAGGACTTTTCTAAAAGAGCTCTCAGGTGGCTGTGGGGGTGTGGGAATGGGCCTCCACCAACACCTGATCAGGTTCAAATTGGTATAGAAGCAGTCAAAATTTTGTATCAAGACTTATGGGAATTCAAGCTGGAATGAACTTCTCAGATATAAAAGGAAAAAACTGGGAGGATGTATATCCGGACTTTGGGTATATCAGACTTAAATCTGTATTTAAAAGGTAAAATGGGTTTATGAATGTCTGTTTATGTCTGCTTTATTCCTTTTTCTGTGTTAAAAGTTAAGCTCATAAGAATGAAATTTACCTCTGTTTTAAGGCGAAAAATATCAGACTGAATTATTTGGGGTTGGAATTCATTCAGGTAGTAATTCTTCAAGTGCTCAGAATGTATTTCTTGGGTTTGGACTATTTTGGCTTCTCGAAAAGAAAATCTTTTTCTCTTTCTTTCCTCTTCTCTGCAGTGGCTTTGCAGGAAAAAATAAAACATAAATTGAAAGTTTGGAAAGTTTTGAGAAAATAGAAAAGTGGCTATCACTCCTGTAAACAAGAAGCCTGTTATCAGGACTCAGCCAGAAAAAAATTTAAAAGGTAAAAGCAAGGATCAGTGCTTAATTCTTTCCTGTTCTAAAGAAAAAAGTTTAATGAAATATCTAGGGAGATTTTAAAAATTTCAAACTAAAATACTATTAACTTTAAAAATAACTTTAAATTGGTATATATTAAGATTGAAAAAAAACTCAGATTTGGAAGGAAGGAATAAAAATAAAAAAGGAAATAAAACCTGAACACAAAGGCTTCTGACCTTTGGACCTATGGAAAACTAAACATACTTCTAAGAAAAAATTTTTTCCAGGAGAAAAGAAAGAAAAATCATTATTAAGAATTTTCCTTCGGAATTAGAGAACAGAAAGTTTGAGAAAGGCTAAATTAGGTAATTATTTGTCTCAATATTTGATTAAATTTTAGAATTACTATATTTAAAAGTACTATCATTTTAAATTGAAATTAAAATAATTTCTTTGCCTTCAAATTTAAATTATTTGAATAAATCTTTAATTTTGAATATTTTGCCTTTACATCTGAAGAAAAAAACTTTTTATTATTTGTTGGACTTCAAATTAGAAATGTAGGTTATTAAACAAAATGACAATAGCTTACCTTGGGAGGGAGAGGGCTTGGTTTGTATCTCCCTACTTAAATGGTATATTGCTTTTAAAAGTATTGGGTAATTTGTAAACTATATTATGAGTTTTATGAAATTTGGTTCAAAATTAATTGTGAATCTTGGAAGTTTAAAGTTTAAAAAAGGTGATTTAAAGACAAGGGAAAAGAGATTGATTTACAAAAGCAATTAATAGTTTAAATAGAGCATCTAGTCAGAAATATTTTAGAGAAGGTTTGAGCAAGTAGGAATTAGGAAGAGAGAGACAGAGAGATGGGACAGGAGAATGAAGATGATTTAAGAAGGATTGATTAGTAGAAGCAAATGATTTCAAGAAGAAATCAGGGTAGCAGCAGAACAGCAGTGGAAAGCTGCAGCTGCTTGGTTCCTTTGGCTGAAGAAAACAAACGGTTATTTAAAGGGACAAGCTGCTCTTACAAGATGTTAATTGATTGAATATTTGTTTCTTTAGATAAATAATGGTTATGAATATTAAAGAATACGATCAGAAATGTGATATATAGTTTGAAAGGGTTATTTCAAAAAGTTCAATTGATGTTTTCAAGAACTTTTCAGATTCTTTTATGTGAAAATAGAAAGTTTTAATTAACTGTACTGATACCGAAAAGGACTCCAAGGATAATAGTTTTGCCTTCGTCCTTTTGAAAATGTTTTATTAATGTTTGTGGCAGCCCTGTTTGTAGTGGTTAGAAACTGGAAAATGAGTGGATGCCCATCAATTGGAGAATGGTTGAGTAAATTGTGGTATATGAATGTTATGGAGTATTATTGTTTTGTAAGAAATGACCAGCAGGATGAATACAGAGAGGATTCATGAGAATTACATGAACTGATGCTAAGTAAAATGAGGAGAACCAGGAGATCATTATATACTTCAACGACGATGCTGTATGAGGATGTATTCTGATGGAAGTGGATTTCTTAGACAAAGAGAAGATCTAACTCAATTTCAATTGATTAACGATGGACAGAAGCAGCTACACCCAAAGACAGAACACTAGGAAATGAATGTAAACTGCTTGCATTTTTGTTTTTCCTCCCAGGGTATTTATACCTTTTGAATCCAATTCTTCTGAGCAACAAGAGAACTGTTCTGTTCTGCACACATATATTGTATCTAAGATATACTATAACCTCTTTAACATGTATAGGACTAGCTTGCCCTCTGGGAGAGGGTGGAGGGAGGGAGGGAAAAACTGGAACAGAAGTGAGTGCAAGGGATAATGTTGTAAAAATTACCCTGGCATGGGTTCTGGCAATAAAAGTTATTAAAAAGAAGAAGAAGAAGAAGAAAGGAACAAATAAAATGATACAAATACATAAGTAAAAAATAAAATGTTTCTAAGACAATTTACAATGGTCTGTGAAACCTAACTGCTATTTATTGGGACTATAGCCGTCTGCCTGTCCTGTGAAGCAAACGTGTTCCTTCACATAGGAACTGCTGGCCAATCTATACTGGTCTTCCCATGTTGTTGCAGTTCCAGTCTGTTCTAACCTTGTTAGATTTGGGTTTTGTTGTTCTAGATTTTGGTTGAATTACAGATTATTGAACCTCTTCTGAGACATGGATCGGCCCATCTAATGAAGCTTAGATTGACACCATACCCATCCCCTGCTTGGACTGAGAGCCAATTCTTTGCCCATTTATCAGCCCGAAGCAGCTAAGATTGAGACCATCACCCATGCTCCTGATGTAATTGAACTGATATGGGGACTTGGGAATGGTTGATGAATGACTGTTAAATCCTGACTTGGTCATCTATTACTGTGTGTTTAAGATTTGGTATGAAAATTTTTAAATTGGTAACTGTTGCTGTTAAGGAAGTTATAATATGTTTTAATATCTATGTATGTTCACTTCAGAATATGTAATTGTTTGAGGGATTTGATTTGATTTGATTTTTTTAGAAAACTCCTCCAGAACTAGTCTGTCATGTATATGAACTTTAATTCACTTTTGGGATTTATATGTGGATGGTTATTTGACTCTATTTTTTTTTGGATGATTCCTTTCCATGAGGGAAAGAAAATGAGAGGAGAGATAGGGAACTAGGGAAACTGGTGGATTTTCTCAAAATATCTAAAAGAGTGGGAACCCTTAATTTTCTGTTCACTTTGCCTTAGGTACTTCTGCCCCACCCCTATAACACCAGTTCAGATTGAATTGGAAGTCCTTACAGTCCTTTTGTTTTTAGTATGCTTTAACTTTGAAACCCCTTATTCTGTTGGAATTGCTCTGGCAGACTATTCTTTGAGTACCTGTTTTAGGAAATCTCCAAGATAAATACACCAGTCTTGGGACTGGAAGTCTCCACCCTGTAACCCCAGTTTCTTAATTGGTATCTCAGCATTTTAATAACATTGCAGTTTTGAGATCAAGCCTCTAAAGTTTGGGGTTTGCCTGCCTTCATGATCTAACTGTGCATGCTCTGATAGCTCTGCTCAGAAATCTGTATTCTAGTAGCAGCCCTATCTGTTTCTCTGGGCAGGGACAGGTGGAGCTATTCCAAGCCTCACCCTTTTCCCCTGGAATGGGGTGCCCTCTGAATGGGCAACATGACTGTCTTGAGCACCGCTACTCCCTATCTAAGCAGAAGCTGAGTTAAGTGTAAAATGACTGAAGATCACCTAACACAGTGAACTGTCCATCTCAAACTGGATTCTCTGGCTGAGATGAGGCCCTTTGTACTGCTGATAACTCTGGGGTTGTCAGGAAGAGACTTGTCCTCGCCATAAGTCCTTGCATTTTCTAGTTTCATTTTGATTTATTTGCCTCACATTGCATTGGTCAAAATTATGGTGCTAATATCTCCAAGGTTGCTAGGGAGGTAATTCAATAATTCAAATATTCAGAAGGAGAATGTGTAGTGTTGTGCCTCAGTTTCTCTAGATTGTCATCTTTGTTTATTTATCTTTGTATGTTTATGTTGGCTAAATGCCAAGGGACAGGCTGCTGAGGAAGAGATGGTTGGCAGTCCCCATTGGTGACCCTGGGTATAACCTCGGCTGCCATCATGTCCCAAGTGTTTTGTCCTTGAACCCTGGAGCTGGGCCTGCCTCTCTTTCCCCAAGTCATTCTAGATTCTGATGCCCAATGGAAGTCTCTGATGCATTTTGAACTTGGGGTTTTGGGTCTTGTTCTCTCACCCTGTCTTTTATGTCAACATTGAGCTTTCAGATGCCCTACTTTACCACAATGAAAGCATTGAAAAGCCTGTCTGAAAGTCCCTTGCCAAGAGGGACCCTTTCTTCCCATGGTCTGTATCACTGCATGGGTATAAAAGTATTTGTGACCACTTTGGCACAGTGTCTAATGAGCTCCTCGAAAGGAGCATCCTTGCGTAGTCCTAGTACAATTCTTCTACAAACTTCATTAGCATTTTCTCTAAGAAGTTGTCTTTTCATAATTTCTACTGCTACATTTTCACCAATAGTTCATATGACAGCTGTCTGCGGACATTCCAAGAAATCAGCAAAGGGTTCGAGTGGAACTTGTGATATTTTCGTGAAGACTTCCCTCTATCTTGCCCTCCTGGGGTGCTCCATGCTCTGATAACAGTAGCATCAATTTGCTCATATGCTGCTGTAGGGTAATGAATCTCTACTAAAGTGTCTGCATAAGGACCTACACCTGTTAGTTGGTCGCAGGTGGCTGGTATATTTACCAGGTTGCCTATTTCTTTGGGCTTTTATCTTACAGAGTTCACTAGACTCAGTGCCGCAACAAGTACTGTCCAGGTTCTAAAGATATTCTTGCTATAGATTTCCTATCATTAGGGGTTAAAACTTGAAAAGCCTGATTATCTAATGCCATCTTAACATAAGATGATGTAGACCTATAAAGAGTGCAAGCCTTTTTCAGATCTTGGGTAATTTGTAGATTAAAAGGAGTGTATCTTGTTTTGTATTGACCTGAAGAGTTGAGCTCTTCAATCACAGGGCATGCTTCTGTTTTTAAATCAGATATATTCTGCCCTCCTTCTTGGGCTTTAAGTGGTACCTTTGCAATCCAGTCATGGGGGTGTTACTTGGGGAGATGCTGCTAGTGTCACTGCCCTTCCCACTCCTCCTCCTCCCTCCATCCAGGAAGGTGAAATTGATGGGGAGGGTCAAGACCCTCCTTGGGTGTAGGGGAGGTGAAGTTGAGCTGTGAGAGTGAGAATCACCACACCCTTTAAGGTCACTCAACTCTCCATGCCTTTCAGTTATTTTATCAGTA
This sequence comes from Sarcophilus harrisii, assembly GCF_902635505.1. Taxonomy (NCBI): domain Eukaryota; kingdom Metazoa; phylum Chordata; class Mammalia; order Dasyuromorphia; family Dasyuridae; genus Sarcophilus; species Sarcophilus harrisii. Next base: position 605,858,883 of record NC_045428.1, read on the forward strand.
CCATCCCCTTCTCTTCCTCTTCTTCCTCATGCTTCCTTGTCTGGCTGTTTTCCTTAAAAGTTTTCCTTTTTTTTTAGAAACCCTGGGATTTTTAAGGCCAATTGTATTATGTTATATATAGAGAGAATGTTTCCTTAGAAATTGAATCAGGACCCTTATCATTGTAATATTCACTTAAGTGCTCTCCCACTAATTTCCATTTATTTGCCTCTGTTTCTTCTTCCTTGGAGAACCAAGGGATGTGCATTCTAATATTTCTAAGAGTCCATCAAATTGTTTGCAAGGTACAAGCAAACTTTGCCTCTTTATTTTTTTATAGCTTTTTATTTACAAGTTATATGCATGGGTAATTTTACTGCATTAACAATTGCCAAAAGTTTTGTTCCAATTTTCCCTCCTTCCCCCACCCCTCACCCAGATGGCAAGTTGACCAATACAAAGGCAATAAGTGACAGAGATGGAATTTGAGCCCAAGTCTCTAGCTCCCAAATCTCACATTATTTCCACTGTTCTACACAGCTTCTCACAACAGTCTTCCACTCCAAGACATTCATTTAGTAGCTCTTCATTGATTATTGAAGAGTATTTGAACTCTTTAACTTGGTGGTCAAGAACTCCATAGCTTGGCCCTACCCCATTTTTCTCCTGCTTCTTCCTCCCCAAACCCAAAGATCTAGCCAAACTGTTTCTTTTCATTCTCTGAATCAACACTCAAGTCAGTTTGCTTCTGTTCCTTTGCTCCTGTAGATATCAGCATGGAACTAAACTACACATTGAAAGCCCTCATGAAATATCTATTAAATAAATGAATTAGATCTTAATGATGAAAATGTAAAAAAACATAATACTGGAGACAATGTAAATCAGCATATGTTATGTTCACTTTTTTTCCTTTCTTTTCCCCGTCTCATGGTTGTCCCTTTTGCTTTGATTTTTCTCTAATGACTCATAAAGAAATGCATATAAAAATGAATGTACAGGTATAACCAGAAAACAAGAATAAAAAACATTTTAAAAAGTAAGTCAGATGCGGAACTAAAATGAGAATGAGAGCTTTTATCCATTTTTCTCCCTGGAGATTTGTGTTAATAATAGTTTGCATCCATATAGCAGATCAGTTATAAGGCCCTTTCATTTACATGATCTCTTTTGACAACGTTCCAGACAGGCAAGTATTATGACTTTCATTATTTAAAAGAGGAAGAAAAAAGTGTCAGAAAGGAAGTTTGTATAATGGAAAACATAGTAACCTTCTAGTCAGAAAATCTAGGTTGGAATAATATAACTTTGGGCAAATCACAATCTCCAAACCTCAGTTTGCAACCTATAAAGAGGATACTAGTACTTGCATTCCTTACCTCACAAAGAGGTGGTAAGAAAAATCTTTTGAAATTTAAAAGGAATAAGAATCAGGAATTTCTGCACCTCCCCCATCCCCTTAAGTCTTCCATTAAGTTAGGACTAGGTTGAATGAAATCTTTACCACTTCAACAGAATGATAGTTCTTTGGCAGAGACTCTTGAGGTCATCCAGCCAGATTTGTTGGTTTATAGAGGAGAAAAACCTGAAATCCAGGTAGTAAAGGGATTTATTCATTCAAAGAATAAGAACTGGGATTTGAACCTACAGCCTCTCACTCTAAATGCAGATAATCTTACATTTTCTGATGATGTGGATTGAGGAAGTCAACATTTTGAGCTAAGTTACTGGAATAAAAGTAAATACTATAGTCAAGAAATGCAAAGTTAGATCTATTTCTTCATTAGTGATGACAAGGGAAAAATTTAATCTAAGTACATTAATATTCCTACTGGACTTTATCTTCTGGATTGTCAATTCTTAAAAAGGTATTGATTTCTATCCAGTGAAATCCATAATCAGACCTTTATAAACTATGTATCTGTGCTTCAAGATCATAAGCAGAGAGTGTGTGTTTGTTGGGGGAGGAAGAATAAGACATTACTGTGCTTAAGGGTTAAAAATGAATAGGACATGGAATCAAATGAACTATTTTAAAGACTAATAACGTCAAGAAAGGAATTTCTTATTAATGCCTCAAAGCTCTCCATAATTCATATTCTGTTTCTGACACCACAACCCCTTAGTCCTGCTGAAAACCTTTTAGGACAGAATGTAAATTTGTGGGACTAAAAACTTTGTCCAAACATTCTAGTATCATCCAAGGGCAAGGACTATATTTTCCTATCAAAAGACAAACTGAATTTCTTTTGAAGATAGACAGTTGGACCACATCTCATTACAATGAATTGTCATCATGGTACCAATGCAAGTTTCTGATTAGTCATTTAAAGGATGTTTGGAGATGGCTAATTTCAACCTCATTCATTATTGCACCTGCGTATGACAGATGGGAAGGTTTTGTGCTGTTAAATATGTTAAAGTATAAATTAAATACAATATTAGTATACATGGTTAAACAGTTATTTTGCTGTACAAAAAGAATTGTACTTGGAAATAGTATACACAATTAGCCTATGAAGGAAGTCAAAAATGCAGTTGGATAAAAATAGAGGGATTGGGAATTCCGTGTAGAGTTTCATAGTCATCTCCCAGAATTCTTTCCCTGGGTGTAGCTGGTTCAATTCATTACTACTCTATTGGAACTGATTTGGTTGATATCATTGTTGAAGATGGCCACGTCCATCAGAATTGATCATCATATACTATTGTTGTTGAAGTATATAATCATCTCCTGGTCCTGCTCATTTCACTCAGCATCAGTTCGTATAAGTCTCTCCAGGCCTTTCGGCAATCATCCTGTTGGTCATTTCTTAGAGAACAATAATATTCCATAATATTCATATACCACAATTTATTCAGCCATTCTCCAATTGATGGGCATCCACTCAGTTTCCAGTTTCTGGCCACTGCAAAGAGACCTGTCACAAACATTCATGCACATACAGGTCCATTTCCCTTCTTTAGTATCTCTTTGGGATATAAGCCCAGTAGTAACACTGCTGGATCAAAGGGTATGCATACTTTGATAGCTTTTTAAGCATAATTCCAAATTGCTTTCCACAATGGCTGGATGTGTTCACAATTCCACCATTAATGTCTCTGTTTTCCACATCCCCTCCAACACTGTGCATTATCTTTCCCTGTCATTCTAGCCAAACTCACAGGTGTGTAGTGGTATCTCAGAGTTGTCTTAATTTGCATTTCTCTGCTTAATAATGACTTGGAGCATCTTTTCAAATGGTTGGAAATAGTTTCAATTTCTTCCTCTGAGAATTGTCTGTTCGTATCCTTTGACCATTTATCAACTGGACAATGACCTTGCCTCTTTATTAACCTAAGTATGCTTTCTATTGACCTCCCTTGGGATGGGGGTGAGAGTGGGGTGGGAGTGGGGAGGTTCTTTTCCAAGTATCTGCCCCATTTCAGCTAAAAAATAAAAGTTACTATTTTAGCCCTCTATTGTAATACTACACCCTATTTCCAGGTCACAGGGACTTCTTCACTGAAATTATGATCGAGTTGCATACAGATCCTTAGTCCAATTTAGCAACAATATATAATGTCCAGGCTAGCTTTCGAGGGGAGGGAGAGGAGGGGTGTGCTCAGGATCAGTCAGAGTGGAGATCAGTCAAAGTCCTTGATCTTTAGGAGGAGAAATGAAGGAGGCAGGCAAGCTGCCACTGGACTTGCCAAAGATGAATCCTGGACTATGGAGTCTGGAGCCTGAAGTCCTCTGTCCTCAGCATGCTGCAGTAGAGAGACTGATCTTTTCCCTCCATCCTCCAATCCTTGCTTACAATAACCTCACCACACCACATTCAGCAAGCTCCAATGGTGGAGAGAGCCATCACATCACCATATCATATAGAACCATGACCTCACATTGAGTACATAATTAGTCTTAAGTGCTCTGCTGCCTTAGATTCAAATACACCCTTCAAAGTTCCAGCCCTCTACAATACTCCCCATCTTCAATCTTCCCATCAGCAGGTGCCAGCCGGGTTGCTGAGGTGAGAGGCAGAAGCATTTCCCTAAGTAGTGTGGGGAGACAGATACCTTCCTGTGAAAGTCTGCCAAGGAGGCTTCTCTTCCATTGAAGAAGAAAACTTGTTTTGCCATTTAGTTCACATTTTAATATGATTTAGTTCTGTTGTTGCTGTTGCTTTGCTTGAAACCAATGTGACCTCAGGCTGCATTTTCCACTGCTGACACAATTTGCACATGACCACACCATAATTTTATAAGCATCTCTACTCCTTTCTTCCTGTTTCTCTTCTGCCTTTCTCTGGGAGTTCAATGGGAAGAGGGGGAAGAAGCACATATTATAAAGAAGGAAAAGTTGATTTCTTTCCTACACCTGGGAATAGCTACTGCTGCCTTCAGATGAAGCCCAAAGAAAGCTTTACATACATGTCCCATGTAGCTTGAGAGCAGGTCTTGGCTTTCAGATACAACTGAACAACCCTCTGGATCTCACATCCACATGAGAAAGATTTTTTTTCAAGTGATAGCAGCAGCTGTCTAGAGCAGTGTTATCCCTTGTTTCTCCAAATCAGTACTCTCCTCTCCTTCCATGGGTATTCTTTTTAACAAATCCCACTCCTTGACTTGGGGAGAACCACTCTCAGGGACTTCATTTCTGGGCTTCACGGGTAAGCATGTCAGGATCGACTATGAGCTTTTGCAGACAATCCATCATGGCCTTGGCTGTGCTGCTCCTGAGTCTGGGAAAGTCCATTCTCAAAATGCTTCTCCTTCAGGCTACATGAAAAGCTAAGCTAAGGGCCACTGTTCTATCCACACTAGTGTACCAGTTTTCCATTGAATAGAACAGGTGAGAGTGTTGGCAGGCCTTCAACTGCAACCCTGCCTAAAAAGCCAAAGTACTCATTTGTAATTCTAACTGTTGCAAGATGTCTCTTGCCCACAGATTGATGGGGATTTTTTCAACTACAAAAGGAGTAAAAACTCCTGTATTACCTTCAAATTTCCATTTCAAAGGGGTAGCACTAACTTCAGCCAATATTGATCCCGCTAGCCAGACATGTAGGTGTCTGTCTTAACCTTTGGCCAGGGACTAGGTCAGCTGGCACCTCTAATGACTGTACGATCTGCACCTGTGTCTACCAACCCTTCTCATGGTGTGCCATTCACACAGACAGTGAGCATAGGTGGGGCAGCTATAACAGCCGCAGTCCAGAATATTCCTGAATTCTGCTGCTTGGAGTCAAAATCTGGGTGGCTCTCACCAGGTTGCTTATTAGGAGTCTGTATCAGTAAACCTGATCCTAATACTTCTGCTGGTTGATAAGTCACACATTAGCTACCTGTATTAGTGACTGGGATATTAGCTACACATTCCCCAGTTTCCCACATCAGTGTATGGATGGACACTGTTGTGTAAGCACTCTCAGGGGGTGAAATAGTCAAGCCTACTGTGCCTGGAGGCAAGGGATCCATAGGCAGGAGAGCAAGAGATTTCACCTTTCCAGGGGGTATCTCAATGTTCCCAGCTGCATACAACTCTATTCTCCCCAGTTGCAATCCCTTTCTCCCATCAGGTTGCTTCCTGGCTGATTGATTATGTAATCCCATTCTCCCACCAGTTGCTTCTTGGCTGATTGGTCATGTCTGAGCACTGAACTTCTAAAACCTTCTAGAGTGTAGCATTTACTGCCATCATGCACCAAGTATATTTTGCCTGGGGCCTTGAAGCTGGGCCCAGCTTACCCTTTCCCTGAGTCCATCTACATTCTGATGGCCAATGAAAGCTTTTCTTGCATTTTGAACATGGGGTTTTGGGTCTTGTTCTCCAACCTTGTCTTTTATGCAACTATTGAATTTTCAGATGCCTTACTTTATCACATAGAAAGCATTGACAAGTCTCTCTGAAGTCCCTTGCCAAAAGGGACTCAGTCTTCCATCTCACATTTTGGAAAGTCTCCATCATAGCCTAGGTATAAAAGTTATTTGTGCCCACCGTGGCACAGCATTTTATGATCTCCTCTAAAGGAGCATCCTTGCCTTGTCCTAGTATAATTCTTCTTCAAACCTCATTAGCATTTTCATTAGCCAGTTGTCTTATCATAATTTCTGTTGCTTCATTTTCACCAACAGGTCATCTGACAGCTGCCTGCAAATGTCTCAAGAAATCAGCAAAGGGGATTGGCACCTTGCTCTATTTTTCCTGAAGACTTCCCCTCTATCTTCCTTCCTGGGCAATTTGCTCATATGCTAGCAGACGGTAATTGATCTGTGCTAAAGTATCTGCATAAGGACCTACACCTGTTCATTGGTCACAGGTGATTGATATATTAGCTCCAGGTTGCCTATTTCACTGGGCTTGTATCCTACAAAGTTCACTATACTCAGAAACCCACAACAATTTTTGTGCATTGTCTAAACATGTCCTTGCTATAGATTTCCCATCATTAGTGGTTAAAACTTCAAAAGCCAAATTCTCTAATAATATCTTAATATAATTTGATGTAACCCCATAAAGAGTGCCATCTTTTTTCAGATCTTTGATAATTTCTAGAATAAAAGGAGTGTATAGCCTTTATTCTTCACCCTAAAGAATTAAGATGTTCAATCACAGCATAAGTTTCTATTCTCAAATCACCTGTATCCTGCCCTCCTTCTTGGGCTTTAAGTAGAACTTTTTGCAATAGAATCAAGGTGGGGTAGTCGTTGGGGTGGGTGGGTTCTGCTGATGTCACTGCCCTTCCCACTCCTCCTCCTCCCTCCACCCAGGTAGGTGAAATTGATGGGGGAGGGTCAAGAGCCTCCTTGGGTGTAGGGGGAGGTGAAGCTGAGCTGTGAGAGTGAGAATGACCACACCCTTTAAGGTCACTCAACTCTCCATGCCTTTCGGTTATTTTGTCAGTACCATCCCCCTTCTCCTTCTCTTTCCCCTGATCTTTCCTTGTCTGGCTGCTCTTCCTAAAACTTTTTTTTTTTTAGAACTCGTGGGATTCTTTAAGGCCAATTGTATTATGTTGTATATATAGAATGTTTCCTTAGAAATTGAAGCAGGACCATTATCATTGTAATATTCACTTAGTTGATCTTCTACTACTTTTCAATTATCTGCCTCTATTTCTTCTTCCTTGCAGAACCAAGGGGATGTGCAATGTTTCTAAGAGTTCACCAATCAGCTCCCAAGTTAGAAGCAATCCTTGCCTCTTGATTAGCCTAAGTATGCTTTCTATAGACCTCTGTCAGTTGGGGATGGGGATGGGGGTGGGGGTGGGGGTGGAGGAGCCTCTTTTCCTAGTATCTGTCCCATTTCAGTGAGAAGAAAAAAGTTACTAGTTTAGCCCTTAACCGAGTTTCCTGCTTGGCTATTTTAATACTCATCCCATTTCCAGGTCACAGGGACTTCTTCACTGAAATTACACTCCAGCTGCATGCAGGTCCTGGGTCCACTTTGGGCACAATATATAATGTCTGGGCTAGATCTCTGGAGGGCCTCGGGATCAGTTAGTCAGAATCAATCAAACATGCCACATGGCCCATCAAAGATGAATCCTGGACTCTGGAGTCCAGAGCCTGAAGTCTTCTCTCCTCAGCATGCTGCCCAGGGAGACTCTGACCCTCTCCCACCTCCCTCCCATCCTTACCTCACCCATCAATTACCTCACCACACCACATTCAGTAATTGCTGATCGTGAAGAGAGCCATCTCATCACTATATCATATAGAACCATTATCTCCCATTGAATAGAAAGTTAGACTTAAGTTCTCTGCTGTCTTACATTCAAATACACCTTTTCAGAGTTCCAGCCCTTTGTAGAAGAGCATTGTGTCCTCTCGGATACTCGTATTGGGCTTCTACTGATGATTTGATCTGATTATAGAAATATGCTATAAGAGGAAAAAGCAGGGACATGAATATAATAGCATCAAAACCAAGTCTGATCATGCAGTAGCAATTCCACCTCGTAGCCAGATTCAGGAACAATCATGTGGGAATGGGGAACTGGGAAACTGAATCAGAAGGCTCCCACCTGAAGCAGGGGTTTCAGATTGTCCCCAACTCTTGCCCAGATAAGTCATCCATCTAGACATGGCAGGAAGGAATTGTCTGAGTAATCTATGGCATTTCTCTCAATTGGTGGGTTACTGACTTAATGATCAGGGAATTTGGAACTGAAAAGAATATCAGGTACAGTCCCAAGAGATTTTATCTCTAATAGAAAATTCTACTCATCTAAGCTTAGGGCTAGATACCTTATTTTTAAAGTTTACCAAGACTTACACACGAGATTTTTGTTTAATAGGTTTTATAAGTTTAAACTGATCCTGGGGCAAAGATCAATCATGAAACCAGCTTACAAATTCTTAATAAAGGCATTCCTTGTTTAGAAACTATAAATCCTAAACGGGCTCATTTCTCAGGGCTGATGACCTTGCTTACCCTGATAGATTCAAGAGAACTTGTAAGCTTACAGATCAAGGAGAATTGACAGAGACCCCAGGCAAGGGGCTGAGCTTGCTGTTGCCCACCCCAACTATTCTTAGTGCTTTGGTGGACTGTGCTGTTTGATACCTCCCCCCACTCTACGAAGGAGGAAAACTGTTGCACCCCTCATATGTGAAATAGAACTAATAAGCTTAACAAGATGACAATAATTCCAAGTCACTTAGTTACCAATTGTTCATTTTCCTACGTAGTAGCCAAATAGTTTTAGCTGTAGTATGTGTTCCTTTAAACGAGTTACCCTTTTGTTTTAGGGAGAAAATAAGACACTTCTTAAAACTGAGATAGAATAGTTCTTTCTTTTTTAAATATTATAGCTTTTATTGACAAAATATATGCTTGGGTAATTTTTCAACATTGACCGTTGCAAAAACTTCTGTTCCAAATTTCCCCCTCCTTAAATCCACCTCTTCCCCTAGATGAGGAAAAATCGGATGTAGAAAGAAGGTAAAAATAATCTGGGCAGAAAAACAGAAATGCAAGCAAAGAATAACAGAAAGAATGCAAATGCTAGGTTGTGGTCCACACTCATTTCCCAGTGTTCTTTCACTGGGTGTAGCTGGTTCTGTTCATTACTGATCAATACGAACTGATTTGGATCCTCTCATTGTTGAAGACAGCCACATCCATCAGAATTTGATCCTCATATAACATCATTGTTGCCGTGTATAATGATCTTCTGGTCTGCTCATTTCACTCAGCGTCAGTTCATGTGAGTTTCTCCAGGCCTTTCTGAAATCATCCTGCTGGTCATTTCTTACAGACCAATAATATTCCATAACAATACCACAATTTCTCAATTGATGAGCATCCATTCAATTTCAGTTTCTAGCCACTACAAAAGGACTGCCACAAACATTTTTGCACATACAGGTCCCTTTCCCTCTTTTAAGATCTCATTGGGATGGAAGCCCAATAGTAACACTGCTGAGTCAAAGGGTATGCACAGTTTGGCAACTTTTGAGCATAGTTCCAAATCGCTCTCAGAATGGTCGGATCTGTTCTCAACTCCACCAGCAATGCATCAGTGTCCCAGTTTTCCCCACATCTACTCCAACATTCATCACTGTCTTTTCCTGTCATCTTAGCCAATCAGAGGTGTGTAGTAATATCTCAGCGTTGTCTTAATTTGCATTTCTCTGATGAATAATGATTTGGATCACCTTTTGAAGTGGTTAGAAATCGTTTCAATTTCTTCCTCTGAAAATTGTCTGTTCATATCCTTTGACCTTTATCAGTTGAAGAATGGCTCGCATTGTTCATTTGTCTTTTGGACTATTTATTGGTTCTCAGACTTTTGTTCTCAGTATCTTTATATTAGGAAAATTATGGAGGATCCTTCCAAAGAGTTTTTGTTTATGTGGGTTATATTCATAGATAGTTACCATATTAGAAATAAAAACGAAAATTTTATTTGTAGGAACCTCCTAAGGAGTTGAGAGACCCTCAGGACTTTGAGAACCACTGGGCTAGATGACCTTTGGGTCATCTTTCTTTCAACTTGGAGATTTTGTGGAAGGAGAGGCATTCAAACATAGAGTAAAGAATGTAAGAATGCAGGAGGAGGCAATTAGACAGAGGCTCCTCACTCTCTTTCATAGAATGCCCTAATGTTTAGATAGCACATTCCTTATACCAACTCTGGAAGGTAGAGAGTAGAGGTATTATGATTCACCTATTATAGACATGAGATTGGAAATAGAAAAAGGTTATATGGTTTGCCCAAGGTCATCTAGCTATTAAATGTCACGTCTCAGATTCAGACTCCCATCTTTTGGCTCTAAGCCCAACGTTCCTTCCCAAAGAACCAGCCACAATTTCTTTAACCACTCATTTTAATCTCTCGTTCCCCTCTTTCCCTCCCCAGCCTTATCCAGAGTGAGACTAGAGAAAAGCACAGGGTTTTTTGTTTTGTTTTGTTTTGTTTTGTTTATTTGTTTGTTTATTGTTTTGGTTTTTTTGTTTTTTGTTTTTTGTTTTTTTTTTTTACCATACATTATGCTCCATTCTCTGCCTGTATTCAACCATTTAGAAAGACAAGAAACACAAGGTGGCTCCTTTGGAGTTGTTTAGAGCCAAACTTCTTAAACTGTGCCATGACTTCTTCTACTAAATTTGGAGCTCATGAAAATTTTGACATCCGTAAAAGATATGAAATATTCTCTCAAAATTTAATTCTTTAAATAAAAATAAACAAGCACATACATCTCATTAGTAGGCAAATTTGCTTTCATCTTTAATAAATGGCAAAATTATGTTATTATAATTGTTTTAAAATAAATGTCTATGATTTATTATCAGTAAAAAATGGCTTGATTTTTTATAAATTTGAGATCAGTTCACTAGATTTTTTTTTTTGGAAAGAGGCCTTTCTCAGAAATTTTAACTATAAAGATATTTTCCCAGTTTATTGCTTCCCTTCTAATCTTGTCTGCATTCGTTTTGTTTATATAAAAGCTTTTAACTTGATATAATCAAAATTTTCTAGTTTGGGATCAATCACTTGGTCATAAGTTCCTTCTTCCTCCCCAGGCTGAGAGGCAAAGTATCCTATGTTGTTCCATTTTATTTATCCTCTCATTCTTTTTGCCTAGATCATGAACCCATTTTGATCTTATCTGGATGTATGGTGTTGTGTGGGTCCATGCCTAATTTCTGCCATATTAATTTCCAATTTTCCCAGCACTTTGTGTCAAGTACTGCCTTCTTATGCCAAAAGTTGGGGTCTTGGGGTTTGTCAAACGCTGGATGGCTACAGTGATTGACGATTCTGTCCTGTGAACCTATCCTGTTCCACTGATCAACTGGTGTATTTCTTAGCCAATGTCAAATGGTTTTAGAGACGGAAACTGAAGGAAGGATTCATCGAGTCCCTAAGAAAAGACGTTCAGGGCCGGCTGTATTGATGGGATACTCAACATCCGAGAGCACGGACGGAGTCCCGCCACGCCCATTCCTGGCCGAGTTAAGGCGCCGAGACCTCAAGCAGGCCGGGGAAAAGAGACCAAGAACCGGCTGGGTCACCTGCCCCAAGCCGCCCAAATCCCCAAAATCTTCAAGTAAATGCTGTCAGAGAGATGGGAAGTCACCTGTCCATGACTTCTTCTACCGGCCCATTGGGATGGATTCCTCCTATTGGTTGAAAACACAAAAGAGAGGGAGAAGGGAGGAGAGAGGGACGAGGGAGAGGAAGGGAAGGAAGGAATGGGGGAAGGGGAGAAGGTGGGAGGAAGGGAGGGAAAGAATGGGGCGAGGGAGAAGGTGGGAGGAAGGGAGGGAAAGGCCGACCTTCATTGCCAAGTTCTTGGAAGCCCCAGGCAGAGCAAGGAAAGGACTCCCGTAAGGTGGGGAGGTGCGCTTGATGCCGTGGGCGGGGACAGCCAGCTCCTCTATAAAAGGAGAGGCTCCGAGGGACGGCGTTCATTTGGCAGCTAGCCACAGAGCCTTGTGGAAGCAGCTGTCCCCGCCTCCCGGCCTCAGAAGAACTCCTACTTGTCAGGCCGCCGTCCCTTGCACCTGCTCGTGTCCTGCGACGGACCCAGAGATTCCCGCCACTTTCCCCGAGTCGAGGACGATCCGGAGAGTCAGCGGTTGGCAGGTAAGTGAACCCGCGGGCGTCAGAAGCTTTGCCGCTGGGCCAGCCCCAAACGGGACTTGGCCCGCCCAGAAGCGCCGCTCCCCCGCCCCCGACAGCCCGTTAGGTCCTCCGGCTGCCATGCCCGTGGCCGAGAAGGCCCAAGGCGGCAGGGCCACCGTGCAGCGCCGCCCCTTCTGCCCGCCCCGGCCGGGCGGCGGCGGAGCTGAGAACGAGCCCCGCACCCCAGCGCTGCCGACGCCCCGCAGGGCGCGGATCCGCCCTTCTCCCGGCCCGGCTCCTCCCTCCGAGCCCAACGGCTCCCCGCAGCCGGGCCCCCGGCCTCTGCTCCCCAGCGGCGGCGCCGCTCGCTCCGGGACGCTCCAAGTCGTCCTCTGCAACTATTCCCTGTGGCTCGCGTTCCATGGGCAGCAGAACGAAATGATGCTCAAAAGGCCGGGCCGGGCCATGTTCCCCTTCCTGGCTTATCAGATCCGGGGCCTGGAGCCCCGCGCCCGCTACCGCGTCTTTGTGGACATGGTGCGCGTCGATGGGCAGCACTGGCGCTATGAGAAGGCCCGGTGGGCTCCCTATGAACCCGAAGAGAGCCACGTTCCCGATAACCAGGTGTATCCGCACCCAGACTCCCCCAACACGGGCGCCCACTGGATGCAGCGAGACGTCGCCTTTAAAAACGCTCAGGCTCACGAACGCCGAGCCCGCGGCCCGGAGCGCCGGGCCGCGCCATCTGGCTCCAGTCTCAGCACACAGGTACCGCCCTGGCTCCACGTGCAAGAGAATCATGGCGGAGACTGAAGTGCCGGCGGCCGCCTCCCGCCCTCCCACGTCTTCTCCTTCCCGAGACCGAGTTCATCGCCGTGACCGCTATCGCAATGCCGAGATCATCCGCCTCAAAAATCGCCCACAACCCCTACGCCAAGGCCTGGAGATGCCCGCCGCGGGGAGCTCGAGCGGCCCCTGCCCCACTCGGCTGCCGCCTTCCCAGCCTGCTGCCCCCGACGTCTGCAGCCGCAGCGCCTCACCCAGACAGACGGGAGCTCCTGGGTGCTGGAGCCCGGGAACAGCCGAGGCGGCTACAGGAAAAATGCTCCCTGAGGGACCCAGACAGATGCCCAAGATGCAGCCGGGGAGAAAGGGCTCAAGAAGAGCGCCTGTCTCCCCTGGGGCCTTCAGGCAGCCGCGCGCCGTGTCCTCGGTGGCGAGGCCCATGACGCTTCCAGCCCAGCCGCCCAGCCCAGGCGCCTAAACGCCCCCTGCCGCTGAGGACCCCTGGCGACCTGCCGGTAACAGAAGAGCTCGTGTGAGGGGGACAGAGCGATGCCTGCCAACTGCTGGGCCCCAGCAGCCCCAGCAGCCCCAGAAAGCAGCCCCTGTACTATGTCTCACCCACTCCAGCAGCAGCAGCAGCAGCAGCAGCAGCAGCAGCAATGACCAGGCAACGTTGGGGTTACAGACCCTGAACCCGACCCAGATTCTCTACTCCACTTAGCGATTTATGGCTCCTAACCAGAGAACTGGCTCAGCCCAGCTGCAGGCGTGCCAGGTTCCCAGCAGACCCTCCTAGGCACCAGTACTGCACCCATTCTACTCCTGCAGCTCTGGTCCCTGGGAGCCCAAGAAGCTTATGTTCAAGAGCAATCTGGCCTCATCCGACCCAGACAGAGCTGGAAGATTCAGCAGGCTGAGGAGCTCTCAGAAGAGAGGTTTGTCTCTAGGTTTAGGTAGTCAGGCAAGGTGTTCAGGGGGATGTATAAAGAAGCCCGGGACCAGCTTCACAGCTGTGTGGCATCCAGCCCCTACACTTCCCAGAAGCAACTTCTCAGGACCCTGGACAGGCTAGTGTCCCAGACAGGAAGGGTGTATCCTGTTCTCGAGTGCCCCCCAGCAGTCGCAGCCACCACACCCTCTCTTTCAGGCCACTCCCAGTGCACACAGCAGGGTCTGGAAACCTTGTAAGTTATATCTGAACCCTGCCTGCAGACCTCCCCTGCTCCACCCAGCGCCTTTATGACGCCGATCAGGAGTCTCCTTGTTCGCCCCCCACTGAGTCACTCATACTCCCTTCAGAAAGTCTCTAGGGCACCAGTGGGACTGCCAACCATCTCACTCTGCAGCCTGTCCCTGGAGTGCAGGTGAAGAACCAAGTGTTCAAGAGCAACTACCCCCATCTGACCCAGACAGAACTGGTGAGATCTGCAAGGCTGAAAGAGCTCCCCAAGAAGAGACGTCGCTTATCTCCTCCCTGCTTCAGGCAGGCAGGCAAGGTTTTCAGGAGGGGGACATGGGAGAAGCCCAGGACCAGCTTCTCATAGCTGCAGCAGCATCTAGCCCCTACACCTGCTGCTCAGGAGCAGCTTCTTGAGGATCCTGACAGACTAGTGTCCAGACAGCAGAAGGGGGATCCCTGTTCTCGAGTGCCCCCAGCAGTCCCAGCCACCATTGCACCCTCTTCAGGCCACTCCCAGCAGCACCAACAAAACCCAGCGTGGTGTTGAGTCCTGAACCCCGGCCTGCAGATTCCCCTGCCCACTTGCAGTGTCTATGACTCCGATCGAGTCTCTGTTCGCCCCATTGAGTCGTTCATTCCTTCTGAAAGCTCCCAGGCACCCAGTGGGGACTGCCAACCATCTCACCTCTGCAGCCTCCTGGAGTGCAGGAACCAAGTGTTCAAGAGCAAATCTGGCCCCAGCTGACCCAGACAGAACTGGAGATTCAGCACAGGCTGAAGTGAGCTCCCAGAAGAGGTTTGTCTCCTTGCTCTCAGGTAGTCAGGCACAGGCACCAGGAGGGATGATGGAGCAGCCCGGGACAGCCCCCACAGCCAGCAGCATGCAGCCCTTCACCTACCCAGAAGGAGCTCTGAGACCCTGTCACCTGTTGCGTCCAAGTAGCTCCTGCCCCGAACAACAGCGGCCCTGTTCCTCTCGAGTGCCCTGCAGTCCCAGCAACCTTTGCATTCTCTCTCTTCAGCCACCCAGCAGCAGCAATAGCAGGAGCCCGCCACCGGGAAAGATGTGGGCCATGGGGCCTCCACTTCTCCAGCACCTGCCATGCCTCATGGCTCCAGTGCCGAGGAGGCTCTGATCTCCATAATGGAGGCATGCCGCCGTCTCAGAAACTCCCAGGGGACCAGTAGCGACTGTCTCTCCTCCGTGCCTCCAGTTTGCGAACTTCTATCCTGAGCCCAAGAAGGCCAAAGTCTTCAATGCCAGGAAACTGGCCCTCCTCACCGAGACGGTCTCCAAGACTAATCTCCTCCAGGCCCAAGAACTTCGACGCAATTGTCTCACAATGATTCCAGCGGGCCAGGCTCCCCTCATCATCCCAGACTTTTCCTGGGACCTCTTCTAAGGGAGGAAGAGCCCCTGGACACCTATAGGACATCTGAAAGACACAAGCACACACAGGCAATATGTACCATGCACCCATGCTCCTGTGACACATCCACCACACGCACCCACTCACAGACAAGGAGACACACACACGGCAACTGTAGCCGGCAAAGAAGAACATCTCAGGACACAAAGTGCAGGGGATGAGGGGGTGGGAGTGGGAGGCTGGCCCGTTACGCAATAGAGATAGATACAATTCCGGACCAATCCACCTGTTCAGATTTTGTGCCAGAGGAGAGCACCATCGTGGGGAAAATCTCTTTCATGATCCTGCCTGTCAATACAAGGCTGGGATCTGGTTGATAGCGTACCCGGCGCCTTTTACTGGCGATTATCTAGGAAAGAGCTTTCTGTTTTCAAGGCGAAAGGTTTAATTTTCAAACCAGATTATTTTTCCACCTGAACCTTTCAAACCTTGCATTTTAATTCTCCTTACCTCTACTCCCCTCCATATACAGTAGAAGTTAGGCAATATATGTTAAATGAATTGTTAAATGGTTGTTAAAACTCAATATATACACACATGGAATAAAGTCACCGCTGCCCACGAAAATCAAATCGTTCAACAAAACTGAGAAAGAAAAAATATATCGCCAGGAAGCAACCAATTCAAATAGAATGAAAATGCTCTATTTTGATCCATCATCATTTTAATAGAACAAGATAATATATCATGTTATAATATTATAAAATAATATAAGATATATATTAAGGTAATATATATATATAATAAAATATATATCATAGAATTTTATGTAGGGATAATAATCACTATATAATATGATATGAGAATATACCACGGAAATAATATATAAAATAAAATAATTTAATGTAATGTTACATTATATTATATGATAATATAAATTTTTAACATATAATATTATAATATATATACTAGCATATCATTAAATTTCTTATATAAAATCATCATATAAATATAATAATATATCCTATGTAATAAATATCAAATATAATACAATATAATATTAAATTTTAATTATGGTATAATAGGCATCATATAAAATAGGTTGAATATGCCAACATTATATGATATAACAATAGAAAATAATATATAATATATAATAATAAATAAAATAATATAATAAAATAATTCAATATTATGTATAATATGTAATGTAATAAGATATATCGTGAAATATTGTATTATATTTAATATATCAAAGAATTTCATATTCAATAATAAGGTAATATATAAAAATAGAAATGATAATAGAATATATTGTATATAATAAAATAATGGAAAATATAATAAAATAATGTTATTTATAATTAATATGATATATAATAAATAGAATATATATAATGACAGTATATAATATAACATTTTAATATATCATTAAGTATATCATGGATTTTCTGACAGCAAATATAAATATTTATGATGAAATAGAATGATAGAATATATCATATATAACAATATAAAAGAATAAATGTAATAATTTTAATAGTGTTATATTACATATAATGTATAATATGTAATATAACATGACATAACAAAGAATTTCATATTAAAATACTGAACATATACTAATATAAATATAATAATAAATAAATATTAAAAATAATAAAATCATATATATATTAAATAATGAAAATAATATAATATGACAACAAAAGTTATAATAATATCCTAAGTAGTTAATTTGATATAATGTAATAAATATAAAGTAATATTATATAAAATTATATTGCATGATATATGTTAGTAAAAAAACAAAAAACATTTTAATATATGATACAATATATAAAAGAATTTCTCACTTAAAGATAATATAATATATTATAATAGAATATAAGATATGTAATAATAAATTTTAATATAATATACTACATAATATAATATAATATATAGAATTTCATAAAGAAAGATAAAATAACATTATAAAAATAATAGAATATAATATATAATAATAATATAAGTATATAAGCTATTATGATGAGATTTCAAATCATATTATATAATGTGATATATATAGACTTCATATAGAATGATAATATAAAATTATCATATCATGAAAATAGAATATACTTATATGTAATAATGTAATGAATGTAATATATGTATCAAAATATTATAATATATTATATTATATATAATATTAATAATAAATAATATATAACAGGACAGGAGATTAATAATATAATATATTGTAATATAACAATAGAATATACTATATAGTAGTAATATAAAGTTCACACTATAAAGTCAATAAAAATAAATGATAAGAAATAATATAATATAATCTATCATTGAATTTATATAGAAGGATAGTATAACATATAAAAATAGAATATATCCTATATAATAATATAAACTAATAAATTTAATAAAAGTATCATAATACAATATCAAAAGAATGCCTTTTAGAATGTTAATATACTATATTATAACATAAATACAACAAAAAATATATCATACATAAATATAATATATCATAGTATTTGTTATAAAAATTTAATTATTATAATATATAAAATTTATGGATCATATCATGATATAATGTCTTATAATATATTAATATATATAATAAACGTAATATGATATAATATACATATATAATGCAATATAGTAAATGTAATATAATACAGATGATATAATATCATATAATATAATATGTCAAAGAGGTTTGTATCGGATGATATTGTTATATATTATAATATAATATTTGAATATAATATATATAATAATGTAAAGTAACAAACACAGTACAAAATAACATAATAAATTAGATTAGATTAGATTAGTTAACATATGACTTATACTGTGATATCATAGAATTTTATAATGATAATGTAATATAATATATATCATATATATATAATATAAAATAATAAATAATTATAATTTATATATCAAAATTTCATATAGAATGATAATATAGCATATATATATATTAATATGTTATAATAAAATAGAATAAAATATAATATAATATAATTCATAAAATTTCATATAAACGATATTATACCATAATATAATATAATATATCATATACAATAATATAAAATCTTTACAATGTAAAATAATAAATATGATATGATATTATATTATAGTATATCCAGAATTTTTATATAATAATAAGAAAATATATTATAATAGAATAATGTCATATAACATGGTATAACTAATAAATGGAAGGTAAATAATAATAATAGATAATATATCAAAAGAATTATATAATGTTAATATAATATATGACAATATAATATATATTATATTATATATAAAATTATATACATCATACAATTTCAGAAAACAATAAGACTATAATATTATATTATAATAGTATATGTACCATATTTTAATATGAAAATAATAAATATATCATATCATTTGGGTAATGTAATGTCATATAGAATTATATAATAAATGTAATGTATATTATAATAAATATAACACACTATAATATAAGATATAATATGTCACAGCATTTATAGAGAGAATGATAATAATATATATTTATAGTATAATATAAAACATAGAATATATGATAGATAATAATATTAAAGAATATAAATAACAAATGGTATAAAAATATCATCAAATATTATGTTATAATGCAACCTATACCATATAATAGATAATGAGTATGTTATGATATATAATGTCATGAATATAATATAAAAATTTAGTATAGAATGATAAGGTAAGAGGTTATAATAGAATAAGTATCATATATATTAATAATATAAAAATAAAATATAATAAAACTTAATATAATATGTATTATATAACATGATATAATAGAGATTTATAAAAGATAATATAAATTTTATTATATTAATGTAATAATAATATAATTAATATAAAGTAATAAACGTGATATAATATAATACACAATATGACATAATATATATGATGATATGATAATATAATGTAATATACTATACTATAGAATTTCATATCAAATGGATAATAATATCATTATAGATTATGTCATATGTAACAGATATAATAGAATATATAACATGATGTAATACATCATAGAATTTCATATTATATAGATAATATATTGTAATAGAATATAATAGAAAATATCATATATGATAATAGAAGTATATATAATAATATGATATGATAAAGTATATTATATCACAAAAATTACTTACCTAATGATAATATTACATAGTATAAGGTATTAGAATATATGTTAATACTATAAACAACAAAATAAAATAATGATGTATTATATCATATTATGTTATATATAATATAAAATAATATATTTAGAATTTCTTATATAATGATAATAATATATTATACTATCAAATAATGTATATCATATATCATATTATATGTAAAATAAATGTATCATAGAATTTTGCATAATTATATCAATACATATTATATTGTAATAAATAAAGAATATATCACATATAATAATATAAATAATATAATACAATATATATAATATGATTTGAATTATATATGATATGATATAATATATGATAAAAATTTCATAGACTTGATATTATAATGTTATACAATATAGAATAGAATATATCACATATAATATTATTATATAATATAATATAGTATAATATATTATAGAATGGGAAATAATGATAATATAATAATATAATAGCATACTAATGGAATAAAGAATATATATTAATATATATTAATATATCCTCTAACATAATAATATTAAATATATGTCATAGAATTTCTCATATATAAAATGATAATATAAGTTGTTTTAATAAAATACAGAGAATATACCATATGTAATGATATAAAATTATCATACACTGTAAAAATAAAGTAATAAAATATATGATATGCTATGTAAAACATAATATAATATATCACAATTTGATGAATGATGATATAATATATTATAATAATATATCCTATATAATAATTTAACTAATAAATGTAATAAAAGGATATGATAATATATAATATTTAATATATCAAAAGAATTTTATACAATGGTAAAATGACATATAATATATCATTGAATTGTATAGAATGATTTTATAATATATGATCTAATATTAATATATCATATATTATTATAAAATAACAATTACATAAAATAAGGAAAATATATCATATATCATATAATAATATACTAAATATAATAATATGATATAATATAATAATAATATAGATATAATATATGAAGGATATAACTATGTAGTAAGAAAATATATCATTGAATTTCTTATAGATTGATATTATGACATCAATATATATGATATGTATACAATATATCATATATAAGAATATAAATAAAGAATATAAAATCATTGAATAGAATAATATAAATATTATAAACAATGTATATTATATATACATTATTATATATAATAAATATAATAATATGATACAAGGTGATATGATACTATATAATCTTAATATATCATCGAATTTAGTATAGACGGATAATGTAACATATAATCAAATGTAATAATAAAATATTATAGATATTAATATAATATAATGTGTCATAGAATGTCATGTCTAATGATAATATACCATATTATAATAATATATATAACAATAATATATTATATATATATTAATATATAATAATTAAATATATATACAATACTATATAACATAATATATAGTATCATATGATATATTGTAATGTATTTATATCATAAGATTTCATATAGATAATAACGTATCATAATTTAATAGAATAATAAAAATACATCATATGTACAACAGAATAGAAATAGAATATATAATTATATGTTATATTGTAATAAAATATATAATATAATTTCATACAATGTGACAATATAACATTACAATGGAATAATATAACAATAACATATCATATATAATAAAATACAATGTATAATATGATAAAATGTAATATATAGAATTTCATATAGAATGATATTAATATAATAGAGAAACAATATTAGAATGTATGTTATATAATAATATAAATAATATAATGTGGTACAATATAATTATTATATTATAATATGTTATATTATATATGATATAATATATCATTGAATTTTGTAGAATGATAAACATCATATAATAATCATATATAATATATAATATTTTATAAAATATGATAATACAATTTGTATACAATGATAATATACCATAATATATTGTAACGAATATATCATATATCTAATATACAATATTAAAATATATATAATACAATATAATATAATCACATCACATAATATTATATGATATAATGATATCATAGATTTCTTATTGAATTCAAATATATAATTGAATATATCGAATAATAATATAAAATAATATGATACAATAATATAGAACTTCATATAGTATGGTAATATAACATCTTAAAATATAATGTGTCATATATTATATAGTAATATGATATAACATATAATATTATAATATATAATATATTATTATATCATATAATATTAATAATATATAATATGATATGATATATCATAGAATTTCATGTAGAATGATAACATATTATATAAAAATAATAGTATATGTCCCATATAATAATATATAATAACTAAATATAATATAAGTAGAAAATATATTGTATATTACATCTTAGAATTTTATATAATATAATCTATTCCAGTTTATTAATAATAGAATATATCATATATATAATCTATAAATTATAAATATAATATAATTCCAGAAAATATTTATTGTAGAAATTTTATTATGTAATAATATTACAGGCAAATGACAAAATATATAAATCTAACTTCCATAGATATATATGGAATTTGATGAAACAATCCAATATCAATATAGAGTGGGATATGAGGAAAACAAACAATTTGTTTTTCTAAAAGAAGCTATTACGTAAATAGTATAGTTATGAACAAAATGAAATTAGAGATTAGAAGAAAATTGACCACAAATCACTTGATATTCCCAGTTAACTGAAAATTAACAATCACACAGGATCATAAACAAATATTCACAACATAAGGAGAAGTAACTAACCGCACTGTGACATAATAGGAATTATAAACAAATAAATATCAATATTTAACTTATATTCAAATTTTAAAAAGTAAATATTAAATTAAAAGATGTAGACTGTAAATATACCAGTAAGAAGGAACTTTAACATCTCTATGTTCCACATTAATTCAATACAAAATCAATATAAAGCAAAATATATAATTGAAAACAATGCTGGAGAAAATGAATTAAAGACTCTTTGACATCCTACCAACTGATACTGTCACAGAATGTCCAAATGCCCTGAACCATGTCCAATAACTTTTATAAATTGACAATATACTAGAGCATAAGGTGGCCCAAGAAGGATAAAGTAAGAATAGTTAATACTTTCTTTTACTGCCCATAATGCAAGAAAAAGAGTTACCATTGTACAAAGTATAAATAAAACTATAGATTGAAACAGTAAGGATTTAACAATAAATCTAAAATAATAACTGGATCAAAGAAATAAAGAAATAAACAATAGCAATTGTTAGTTATATGATTTTTAAAATAAAATAACATATCAAACCTCTGCAATGCAAATAAAGCAATCTTTAGGGAGCAAAAAAAAAAAACATTGTAACACACACATTAACAAATAGAAAAAGGAAGAGTAATAGAGTAATACAACATGAATTTCCTAAAATTAGGAAATACAAACCTAGTTAAAATAAGAATAATGGGAGATGTTTTTAAAATAGAGAGGAAAGAGAGAAAGTGAAAATTGTGAAAAGATAAAAAAAATCTAAGATGTTTGAAAGATTAATGTAAAATAAATAAATAAACATATTAATAGTATCATATATATTAATATACAAATAATAAAATGTGCAGTACATTATAATATAATATAAAATACAGTAAGATGATGATATGTTATGATATATGTAATATAATATATCATCGATTTTCATTTAGAATGATAATATATATCATAATAACATAATCCTATATATAAATAATAGAATATATATTATTGAGTGTATATTATATCATAGCATTTATATATATAATTTATTAATTCATTAGAAGTATATAATAATACATATAATAAAAAACAGAATATATGATAATATGATATAATAAAATATAATACTTTATAAAGTATATACACACAAAATATTGATATGATAATATATTAGAATATATCATATCTAATAATAAACTAATAGAAATGTAGTATAATACAAATATATAATGTTATATTTATTATGTTATAATATATGTAATATAAAATGTAATATATCATGTTTTTTAAATAAAATGATAATAATGTTATATATTAATAGTGTAGTATATATATTATAATATTATGTATATAAATGTAATAATTATAGCTTTTTGATACAATAATAATATAACTTTATTTTATAATAAATTAATAGAGTATATCACATAATAGTAAATAATTAAATATATGACAGAATATAATATATAACATAATATGAGATAGTACATGATATGATATGATGTAATATAATATATATCATATAATTACATACAATGATATAACGTATCAATATATTGTAATCTTAGAAAATATATCTTAGAAAATATCACATATAATATGTATTAATAAAATAGATAAAATATTACAAAATAATATATTAGAAAATAACATATATATAACAGCACAAATAATATGATAGAACATAATATAACGTGACATAATGTCTCATAATTTTCATAATGATAACAAATATATTGTAATAGAATATACTAATATAATATATAATAATATAATACATTGTAATATATATTATGATATAATATAACATAATATATATATTATGATATGATATATCAGAATTTACATGAATGATATATCATATTATATTATAATAAAATAAAAATACATCATATTTAATAATATAAAATCTTTGCATTGTAAACAATTTAAAATAATATTCTTTTATATGATGATATGTAATAATATAATATATCATCAAAATCGTATATAGAATAATATAAATATATTATATTAAAAATATATCATATATATAATATAAACTAATAAATGTAATAATAAAAATAATATTATATGACATTTAATATAATAGATAAAAATTTTATATAATGTTAATACAAATATATATTATATCATTGAATTTATATTATAACATATTATGACTTATTATATTATTAGTATATATCATTGATTTTATATTAAAAATATATAATAAAACATATAATGTATCATATATATTAATATATATTGATAAGATATGACATTTAATATAAATATGGAATATACGAAGTAATTTAATATATATGATAGCACATGATATAATATATATCATACACTTCATGTAGAATGCTGTTAATACATATCATAATATATTATAATCAAACACTTTTATTTAAAAATATAAAATGATAGAACAGAAAATAATATAAAATAATATATAATAATATAACATATGCATACATATATACTTATATATAATATACTATATATATACAAGATCTAATAATATAATACATGTAATGTAATGCATAGGCTATATTATTATGCTGTAATATAACATAAAATTTATATTTGAATGATAATGTAAATATATATAATAGAATATGTAATATAATATAAATATAAAATAATAAATATAATAACACAAATGAGATCCAATATGTTAGAATATAAATAAATACTGTTTATATTATATATCATAGAATTAATTTTACAATGATCATATGTATATTATAATAAATATATCATATATAATAATATATCTAGAATTTTATATAATAATGAAAATATTGTATATTAAACTATAATGTAATATAATGTCTCATATATTATAAAATAAAAATACACTTTATAGTGCCAATATATATATACTCTGATAAGGATATATTGTAATATTATATAACAGAATTTATACGGAATGATAATATATCATATCATATAATGTAATATAATAACAGAATGTATCATATATAATAATAGAATAGAATATAATATGGGTAAATATGATATTGATATAATATATCATAGAATTTCATGTAAAATGAGAATATATTATAATTGAATATAATAATGACTATATCATATAATAATATAATATATTAATAGTAGAATAGTATATACAATTATATTATATATTATAATATAATATGTATATATCATATATAATAATGTGAATAATAAATGTTCTATAATATAACATAATATTATGTTATGTTATATTATATACAATCTAACCTGTAAATAATATACCATTGAAATTTCTCATAGAACATGGATATAATAATAATAGTATATCATAATAGTACATACTGTATATAAAGTTTAATATAAAATTTTGAATACAATGATAATATGCCCTAACATATTTAGAATAAAATAATATAGAGTATATATTATATAAGAATATAATATATTGAAATATGTAATAATATATCATATATAAATAATATCATACATTATATCATAGAATTAGTTATTATTATAATGTAACATGTTATAATATAATTATAGTATATATAATGTATTATAATAAGTAAATTAATAAAATAATATTGTATAATATTTCATAGTATTTCACTGATTATAATATATAATATATTATAATAGAATATATATTATATAGTATATATAAATATAGTATAATAGTATAATATATACAATTTATATATAATATAGAATTTATACAATGATATTATAAATATATTATATATTAACAATTATGTGTCATATATATATATCAAATATTTAAATATAATATAATAATATAATATTCTATAAATATATCTTAGAATTTATAAAATATAATATAATATATTATATATCATAATAATAAAGGAGTATCATATATAATATAGAAAAATAATAAAGGCGATATAATTACAGAAAAATAATGGTTGGTAGAAAATTTATTATAGAAAATATTACAGGTAAACGAAGAAAATAAATCTAAATCTCCACAGGTGTATATATATATGTGTGTAAATGTGTGTGTGTGTATGCAAATTGATGAAACAATCCAATATCAATAAAGAGTGGATACGGAAGATATACAAGAAACACAATTTAAATAGCAAAATATGAACAAAATATAAATTAGATTAGAAGAAACTTGACCACAAATCAGTTGATTTTCCCAACGTTGGAATTTTGAAATTAACTATCAATTGATCAAAACAAACACTATCTTCAAACATAAGGAGAAATAGTCAACCTATCAATAATAGAAATAATAAACAACAAATAAATATCAATATCGTAACTATATAATTAAATTTTAAAAAGAAAATAGCTAAATTAAATGTAGATAGAATAACACCAGTAAGAAACTTTAACATCTCAACTCCAAAACAAATTCAATACAAAATCAAGCAAAAGCAAAAAACCATTGAAAAATATTTTATTGATGAACTGCACCAAAGATTTTTAACATCCCAACAACTGATACCGCCACAGAATATACAAGCAAATCCTCAGAATCACATCCAACTTTATAAAAATTGGCAACGAAGACATGAAGCTTGTCCTTAGGGCTCTGGCATCAGGAAGAGAGAGAGGAACCCTTCTATTCTGTGCTTTGCAGATCGACAGCATTTCCTGTCATACCATCAACCCTAAGAGGAAAGGAGGTAAACAGGTGAAATGATTTGCCCTAGATGCCTTCAGCTCTCTCTTGGAGACCGAATTTGAACCAGGTCATCCTAACTCCAGGTCCACATCTTCACTTAAGAACAGAGGAGCTGGTAGTATAAATAATGAAGCGTCTCTAAAGTTATGCTGTTTTCCAATAATGTGCTTTAATTATATAGGATTTCTTATTCTTCAAATATAAATTAATGTAATAATTTTTAAAAGAAAATACTTTTAAAAAGTAACTTAAAAAGTAATTTTTAAAAGTATCCATAATAATTATTGGTTTTGTTGGGTAAACCAAATTGCTTTCAGTACTTCACTATTCTTTTATCTTCTTTAGCCAGTCATTAGGTAGATCTAATCCCACAATTTCTAGCTGGGCAGACTCAGAAAAAGCTTCAAGGTCTTCTGTATAGTCATACTTTTAGGTCATCTACAATTAGTCCAGAGATTAAGTAAGTCGATCCAGAGTAGTTCTAGATTAATTCTGAATTAAAGGATAAGGTCACCTCGCTGTGTTTTTTCCAATTTCCATGGAAAGCTTCTAGTTTAAACTCATTTGTGTATTTTTGGAATGTCTCAGAGGTGTCTAGAAGCAATCTCTTTAATCTGCTCTTGGTAAAAGGCACTTCAACAGAACTTCTAAGATGGATGTAAGTATATTTATCTTTACACAAAGATTCAGAATGTATATGATGAAAAGAGAGAGTTGAATTTAACTACATCTTATTACTTAAATCTGCCTTTTCAATTGAATAAAAGGATATTTTGCAAAATAATTTCAAGGGATTCATTCAGCCTGTGGAAATATTCTGTTAAAATGATTTAGTTCGTAGGGTTAATAAAGAAATTATTACACTGATAAAATTATGATAAAGAAACTGAGCCAAACAAGGTTAAGAGACTTACCCAGTCAAACAACAGCTAGTCAGTCTGAGGTCCCATTTAAATTCATAGGAAAAGAATCTTATAGATTCAATATTCTCCACTGAGCCACCCAGATGCCCCTATATGTCTTAGATAGAGAATATCAAGGAGGGAGGAAAGAATGGGGGTGAGGAGAAGGAGGAAGGGAGGAAAAGAATGGGGGCGAGGGAGAAGGTGGAGGGGAAGGGAGGAAAGGCCAACCATTGCCAAGTTCCCGGAAGCCCCCAGGAGCAAGGGAAAGGACCCTGCAAGGTGGGAGGTGCGCTTGATGCCGTGGGCGGGGACAAGCCAGCCCCATAAAAGCGAGGAATCTGAGGGTCAAGTGTCTATTTGCGCGCCAGCCACAGAGCCTGTGGTGGTAGCTAGCCGCCGTCCCCGCCTCCCGGCCTCAGAAGAACCTCCCCACTTCGTCAGGCCGCCGTCCCTTGCACCAGCAAGGCGTTGCCTCGCCGTGTGTCCCGCGACGGACCGAGAGATTCCCGCCATCTCCTGACTCGGTGACGATCCGGAGAGTCAGCGGCCGGGGTGAACTCCGCGGGTGTCAGAAGCTTTTTGGGTTGCTTCCTGGGCAAACGGGACCTCGGCTCCAGCGCTGCTCCCCCGCCCCCGACAGTATTCTGTTAGGTCCCTCCTCGGCCATGCCCGTGGGCTTGAGGCTCCCAAGGCGGCAGGGTTAACACGTGCATGCCCCTTCTGCCCGCCCCGGCCGGGGCGGCGTGAGGCTGGGAGAACGAGCCCCTGCACCCAGCGCGCGCTGCCGACGTCTCTGCAGGGGCGCGGATCCTGCTCCTTCTCCCGGCCCGGCCTCCCTCCTCCGAGCCCACCCAGCTCCCCGCAGCCGGGCCCCCGCCTGCTCCCCAGCGGCGGCGCTGCTCGCCCGGACGCCCGTCAACCTCTGCACCATTCCCTGTGGCTCGCGTTCCAGTGGCAGCAGAACGGGAATGATGCTCAAAAGGCCGGGCAGGGCCATGTTCCTCCCAGCTTTATCAGATCCGCCTGAGCCCCGCGCCACCGCGCCTGTAGACATGGTGCGCGCTGATGGGCAGCACTGGCGCTATGAGAAGGTCTGGTGGGCCCCCAGAACCCGAAGAGCCACGTTCTGATAACCAGGTGTATCCGCACCCAGACTCCCCAACACGGGCGCCCACTGACGCAGCGAGACGTCGCCTTTAAAAACGCCGCTCAGGCTCACGAACGCCGAGCCTGCGGCCTGGAGCGCCGGGCCGCGCCATCTGGCTCCAGTCTCAGCACACAGGTACCGCCCTGGCTCCACGTGCAAGAGAATCATGGCGGAGACTGAAGTGCCGGCGGCCGCCTCCCGCCCTCCCACGTCTTCTCCTTCCCGAGACCGAGTTCATCGCCGTGACCGCTATCGCAATGCCGAGATCATCCGCCTCAAAAATCGCCCACAACCCCTACGCCAAGGCCTGGAGATGCCCGCCGCGGGGAGCTCGAGCGGCCCCTGCCCCACTCGGCTGCCGCCTTCCCAGCCTGCTGCCCCCGACGTCTGCAGCCGCAGCGCCTCACCCAGACAGACGGGAGCTCCTGGGTGCTGGAGCCCGGGAACAGCCGAGGCGGCTACAGGAAAAATGCTCCCTGAGGGACCCAGACAGATGCCCAAGATGCAGCCGGGGAGAAAGGGCTCAAGAAGAGCGCCTGTCTCCCCTGGGGCCTTCAGGCAG
>NC_045428.1:605888600-606026291 GCF_902635505.1 Sarcophilus harrisii
TTGGGTTTTTCTCCCAGAAAAGATGAAGATAAAGCCTTCACAAAAATAGAACAAGGTCCCAATGAACCCTTATGGATTTTGTGGGATGTTTGCAAACAGCTGTCACAAGAACCATTGGAGAAAATGCAGCTACAGAAATAATGACCAAACATCTGGTGAAGGAAAATGCTAATGAGATTTGCAGAAGAATTATATGGGGACTACGCAAAGATGCTCCTTTAGAGGAGATCATAAGACGCTTTGCCACAGTGGGCATAAATGCTTATTATACCCAGATTGTGATGAACATGGGAAGACAGGGTCCCTCTTGGCAAGGGACTTTTAGGGAGAGTCGTCGATGTTTTCAGTGTGGGAAAGTTGGACATCTGAGAGCTCAGTGTAGGCAAAGAGATAGTGAGAGGAGAGGGTGAGAGAATAAAACCCAAAACCCCATGTCCAAAATGCCACAAGGCCTTCCACTGGGCCTCTGAATGTAGATTGACCCAGGGAAATGAGACGCGAGGCCCAGCCCCAAGATATCATTCAAAAGCCAGGCCGGGCATGATGGCAGCTGAGTTTACACCAGAGAGTCTTTAGAAGGTCAGGACTCTGATGTGATTAGTCAGCCAAAAAGCAAACAGATAGCAGAAAGGGATTACAGTTGGGGAGAATACAGGCTTTTTAAACCAGAAGGGCAGTGTCCAGTGCAAATGGCTCCAATGTAATTGCCAGGTGATGAGGAGAGATCTAGAAAATGGTAAAATAGAAGGGACTAGATAGGTTAACTGCCTGGGAGAGAGGATTTGATTGTATTTCTAGAGATGGAGAAGGAAACAGATGGTGGCAATGAGCACCTGGAGAGAGACAGAAAAGGAAAATAACCTCAAAACAAAGGAGAAGATCTAAGAAATTTCTGAAAGAGCATGGCTGATAATGAGACTGTATCAGGACTTGAAAACCATCAGGAATCATTGGATTCCTTGAGAAGAAAAATTGTTGATGAGAGTATTACAGGACTTCAAAACTTGCAGGAATTATTGGATTCCTGGCATATGAACTAATGGACAATAGATTGATTTTGGACCATTTCTAGGACTTATGGGCATGTGTAATTCGTCATGTTGATTCATGTCATTTGTTACATTACTACTAGCCTGTGTTATATTGCTATGTGCTTATGTAATTTATGTAATTATGTGTAATATCTCCCATAATGATGGATTAGTGTAAACCCGTTTCAAGTGAGCCCCTTCAGAAACTCGATAATCTGATTTGATTTCCTATTTCCTTTGTTGTTTTCATCTCCCTTCCTGAGATGTCAGGGAGGGTGTGACCATTTTCTTTTTTATGGTGTTTTCACTCCTTTTTTGAGCAGTCAGGGAAGGTGTGATCACCTTGTTTTGTGGGGTTCTCCCCTCCTTGAGAAGTCAGGGAGGTCATGGCCACCTATGTTCTAAATCAAAAGAAAGCGGGAAATGTTAGAATCCTTAAAAGGTGCTAAGTAAATGGAATTGAGGAGATAGTGATTAAATCTAGTTTGGCATTGATTTAATCCTACAACAATAATGGTTTCCTAGTGATATAATGATTGGTGTGTACTCAGTGTGGGATATATAAGGAGGAGGTCTTAGGACCAGGAAGGACAAGCCCACTAGAACAGAAGCCCACTAGAAGCTCTGAGCCTTATCCAGGATTCAGTCGAAGAGATTCACAAGCCAAAGAAGGCAGCTTAAACTCTCAGAACCAAGGAGAGAGATAGGCCTCTATTAAAGCTAACCGGGCCCCAGGAAAAGAGACAAGACTGAAGGAGACAATAAATGATTTGGACTTTAATCCCTGGCTACACTTGTGATTACTAAACTGAAATGAAGGCTGCCTCCAGAAGCTCTCTAAGAAACCTGCTCCATTACAATTTAGAAAGAATATTACAGAATGGATTGCTGATAAACTGGTTAACAGAACCAGGTTCCAAAATGTTCTCATCTGGCTAAAAGGTTGGGCCAAATCTCAAGATGGAAGTAGGCATTTTTCAACCTGAAGGAAAAGAGGGCCTTTTCTCTGTTTGATGAGAGTGGAGTTGGAAGGAAGGAACAGAAAGAGGGCTTCTGATACTGATTTAGAGTAAGTGGGGTGCTTCAGAGCTCATCTCTAAAATTAATCAGACTGGTTGCAATACAATTCATCAAGTATTTATCATTTTTATTAGATGCAAACTATTTGCCAGTCAGCTACTTTGACAAAGTCACATGACTTTGAAAGCCATTCTGGGTCCTTAAGGTGTAATATGAAAATAATAACTACTAACCTTCAAGAGATTTACATTTTTTTTTTGAGGATACCTTACTGAACCAGATGATTAAATACACTATGATTACAGAGAGAGGAAAGTACTACTAAATCGGAAGGGAAAGAGTACATTTTTATATTCCATCTACTATGTCAATACATGGTCCTAGTTTTTTTTTTTTTTTTTTTTAACCAATATTATCTTATTTGACAAGGGAAGTCAGAAAGAATTTTTTGAATGGCAGTATAGAATTTGAGACCATAAGGAAGTCAGATTCTAGGAGCCAGATGTGAGGTGGCAATAGGTCTTAGGCTTAAATGCTTGTGTTGATTGTTGGAGTTGGTTGAAGTCATTAACTAGAGTTACATCAGAGTACATCTAGTAGGGTAGTTTTGCTGAATCATTAAAAATTTCAACAGGAGATTAAGTTGGTAAGCTAGAATCATAAAATGTAGGACTTTGAATTCCAAGATGAAATTTTTTTATTTTTCTCAGAGGTTATAGGGAGTTATCTATGGTTCTTAACCAAGAGAATTTTATATGGAGTCAAGAGATAGACATGTTCAGATATTCTTTAGGATAATTACTTTGTTGATCTTTATCATCTTTCCCCAATAATATAATTACTCTTCTTTATATTTTTGTATTATACATATTTA
The DNA here is from genome assembly GCF_902635505.1 of Sarcophilus harrisii. Classification (NCBI taxonomy): domain Eukaryota; kingdom Metazoa; phylum Chordata; class Mammalia; order Dasyuromorphia; family Dasyuridae; genus Sarcophilus; species Sarcophilus harrisii. Next base: position 605,891,526 of record NC_045428.1, read on the forward strand.
TATTTATTTTATACCCCTATAATGTTGCTCCATATATATTTTATATTCACTTTGTATATATATTCACAATACATTCATCTATAGTTAGATACATGTGTATAGAAATATAGATTAAACACATGTATTTTTGTTGCCTTCTTCTGTCTTAATTTTGAGAGGAACATTTTTCATCTCTATTCATTTTTCCATTGTGTATCATCCTATTTTTTACTTAGAACCATTTTAAATGCCTATTTGTGGATGGATTGGCAGCTCTTAAATGCTGAGTTGGAAAGAAGAAAAACAAGAATCTAAGGGGACATTTAATATACTTTTCTATTCAACAAGCACCTATTAAGTGTCTCTCATTCAATTTGCCCATCATGCTAGTGTTGGAGACTAAAGCCAAAAAAACAAAAGAGAGAGAGAAATCACAGTTCTTCTGAAGCTAATAATTTTTTTAAAGCCAATATATAAATCTCTATTTAAGAACTGACATCTCATATTATGATTTACATAGAAAGGATCAGCTGGATGGCAAAGTGGATCAATCATTAGTCTGGAGTCTGGAGAATGTGAGTTTCAATCTGAATTCAGATACTTTATATTTCCTAGCTGTGTCTCCTAGATAAGCCACTTAACTCTTATTATCTTGCAAAAGAAAAAGTAAAAACTTAGATCTAAAGTTGAAGGGGACTTCAGAGGCTATTTAAGTCAATTTTATTTACAGATGAAATCTAGGAATATCAAGTAACATGTTCTGTAACACATAGGAAATATATTTCAGAGGCAGGATTTAAACCTAGTTTCTTTGACTTTAGAACAATAGCTCTTTCCATGGTACTATGCTCTCATAGGGAAAGACGGCCAGGAAAAAGAGACATGCATGGTTCTGACTTCCTCAGCCTTTGGTGGAGACATGGTACCTATGGTATTGATGCTCCTATCCTTCCCTGACATTCTCTTTATCAAAGACCCCCCAGGAACCAGTTGATCTCGATTCTCTCTCATGCATCCTGTCACAGGAATCTGAAATGACCAGAAAACATTTTGAGTCCGCTGTGCCAAGGATACTCACTGAAAAAAAGGGATGAGCAGTATGGCTAGTCCCTTATTTCTTTTGTGTATATGGCAGTTCCCTCAATCAGATATTTGAGCTTCAGTGCTTGCAAGGGAGGGGGGAAAAAGAGGATACCTTACCTTTCAGGAGTAAACAACCCTGTTAACTCCATCTTTATTGCCTTCCATTTCTGATGTTACCAGGAACATTTCATGAAGAGCCCAGGCTATAGAGAACACAGCATTGTACACAGTGTAACTCTGGTCAGACATGGTGTCTAAATAGCCCAAAGGTACTGTTTCTAAAGAGGCATTTAATGAACAGATCCCTCCATCTCCCCCTTCATGTTTATATGCACATCCAAAAGCTGAATTCCAGAAATTTTTAAGGAAAATATCCCTGGGTGTTTGTCAGGGTGAATGGTTTCCAGATTGATTAAGGCACAAAGAACGAGATCATAAATTAGTTTACCTCTCAGAGGTGGAGGAAGAAGGAATTTGTGACCAAAGAAGAACTAGAGATCATTATTAATCACAAAATAGAAAATTTTGATTACATCAAATTAAAAAGCCTTTGTACAAACAAAACTAATGCAAACAAGATTAGAAGGGAAGCAATAAACGGGCAAAACATTTTTATAGACAAAGTTTCTGATAAAAGCCTCATTTCCAAAATATATACAGAATTGACTCTAATTTATAAGAAATCAAACCATTCTCCAATTGATAAATGGTCAAAGGATATGCACAGACAATTTTCGGATGAAGAAATAGAAAGTATTTCTAGCCATATGAAAAGGTGCTCTAAGTCATTATTAATCAGAGAAATGCAAAGTAAGACAATTCTGTGATATCACTACATACCTGTCAGGTTAGCTAAGATGACAGGAAAAAATAATGATGAATGTTGGAGGGGACGCGGGAAAACTGGGACATTGATGCATTGTTGGTGGAGTTGTGAATGAATCCAATCATTCTGGAGAGCAATCTGGAATTATGCCCAAAAAGTTATCAAACTTTGCATACCCTTTGATCCAGCAGTGCTTCTGCTGGGCTTATACCCCAAGGAGATACTAAAGAAGGGAAAGGGACCTGTATGTGCCAAAATGTTTGTGGCAGCCCTGTTTGTAGTGGCCAGAAACTGGAAAATGAATGGATGCCCATCAATTGGAGAATGGTTGAGTAAATTGTGGTATATGAATGTTATGGAATATTATTGTTCTGTAAGAAATGACCAGCAGGACGAATACAGAGAGGATTGGCAAGACCTACATGAACTGATGCTGAGCGAAATGAGCAGAACCAGGAAATCATTATATACCTGAACAACGATACTGTATGAGGATGTATTCTGATGGAAGTGGATTTCTTCAACAAAGACAAGATCTAACTTAGTTTCAATTGATCAAGGATGGACAGAAGCAGCTACACCCAAAGAAAGAACACTAGGAAATGAATGTAAACTGCATTTTTGTTCTTCTTCCCAGGTTATTTATACCTTCTAAATCCTATTCTCCTTGTGCAACAAGAGAACTGTTTGGTTCTGCACACATATGTTGTATCTAGGATATACTGTAACATTTAACATGTATAAGACTGCTTGCCATCTAGGGGAGGAGGGGGAGGGAGGGAGGGAGGAAAAAAGTCTGAACAGAAGTGAGTGCAAGGATAATGTTGTAATAAATTACCCACGCATATGTTCTGTCAATAAAAAGTTATAATAACAAAAAAAAAATCTCCCACTTAAAAAAATGATTTTATTTTCAGCCAGCATTACAGGATATATTTATACTTGTATGTGTTTGTTTCTTTCAGATGCAGAGACATGGTTTGATATCAAGGAGATGAGTGCAAATCTGAACATGATCTCAATGGAAGACTTTTTTCAATATAGTGAATACAGGGTTGTTTTTCCTAACCATAAAAGAAACCACATTGGAGAGGAACATTGTGAATGGCATGCACACAAAAAAGCTTTAAGAAAGAGTTCCAGTGTTGCTAATGATAAGAATATACATCCTGAAGAGAAGACACCCGAGTGTCATGAATGTGATAAAGCTTTTCTTGTATCCTCTTCCCTTCTAACCATCAGAGAATCCATGCTGGAGAGAAATCTTATGAATGTAAGAAACCTGGAAAGACTTTGAGAGAGCGATCTACTCCTGCTAAATATGAGAGAATTCACATGGAAAAACAATCTTACATATGTAATCAATGTGGAAAGAATTTCCAGTGTTATGCCAAATTGGCTCAACATCAGAGAATTCACACTGGAGAGAAGCCTTATAAATGTAAGGAATGTGGAAAAGCTTTCATACATCATCCCAGTCTTGCTAAACATCAGAGAATCCACACTGGAGAGAAGCCTTATAAATGTAATGAATGTGGAAAGGCTTTTACACGGAGTGACAATCTTCATGAACATCAGAGAATCCACACTGGAGAGAAGCCTTATGAATGCAATGACTGTGGAAAGGCTTTCACATATCACTCTTATCTTATTGCACATAAGAGAATCCACACTGGAGAGAAGCCTTATGAATGTAATGAATGTGGAAAGGCTTTCATACAGAGCTCCAGTCTTCATAAACATCAGAGAATCCACACTGGCGAGAAGCCTTATGAATGTAATGAATGTGGAAAGGCTTTCATACAGAGCTCCAGTCTTCGTAAACATCAGAGAATCCACACTGGCGAGAAGCCTTATGAATGTAATGAATGTGGAAAGGCTTTCATGGATCACTCCTACCTTGCTGTCCATCAAAAATCCACACTGAGAGAAGCCTTATGAATGTAATGAATGTGGAAAGGCTTTCACAAAGAGCTCTTACCTTGTAGCACATCAGAGAATCCACACTGGAGAGAAGCCTTATGAATGTAACGAATGTGGAAAGGCTTTCACAAGGCACTCCCATCTTGATGCACATAAGAGAATCCACACTGGAGAGAAACCTTATGAATGTAACGAATGTGGAAAGACTTTCACATATCACTCCAATCTTGCTGTCCATCAGAGAATCCACACTGGAGAGAAGCCTTATGATTGTAATGAATGTGGAAAGGCTTTCACAAATCGTCCTACCTTGTAGTACATCAGAGAATCCACACTGGAGAAAAGCCTTACAAATGTAATGAATGTGGAAAGGCTTTGTGGATCACTCCTACCTTGTAGTACATCAGAGAACCCACACTGGAAAGAAGCTTTATGAATGTAATGAATGTGGAAAGGCTTTCACAAGGCGCCCTGCCTTGTAGTACATCAGAGAATCCATACTGGAGAGAAGCTTTATGAATGTAATGAATGTGGAAAGGTTTTCACACAGCTCAGCAATCTTACTTCCCATCAGAGAATCCACATTGGAGAGAAGCCTTATGAATGTAAAGAATGTGGAAAGAGCTTTCAAAGCGCTCCTCCCTTGTAGTACATCAGAGAATCCACACTGGGGATAAGCTTTATGAATGTAATGAATGTGGAAAGACTTCACAAAGCACTACTTCCTTGATGTACATCAGAGAATCCACACTGAGAGAAGCCTTTTGAATGTAATGAATTGGAAAAGCTTTCAGAAGGCTCCTCCTTGTAATACATCAGAGAATCCACACTGGAGAGAAGCCTTACAAATGTAACCAATGTGGAAAGGCTTTCACAAAGCGCACCTACCTTGTAGCACATCAGAGAATCCACACTGAGAGAAGCCTTATGAATGTAATGAATGTGGAAAGGCTTTCCTAGATCACTCCTACCTTGCTGTCCATCAGAGAATCCACACTGAGAGAAGCCTTATGAATGTAATCAATGTGGAAAGGCTTTCATATATCATTCCCATCTTGCTGTCCATCAGAGAATACACACTGGAGAGAAGCCTTTAAATGTAATGACTGTGGAAAGGCTTTCTCACGCTGCGAAAGTCTTGGTAAACATGTGAAAATCCACACTGGACAGAAACCTTCAGATAATGCTCAAATCTTGATAGCAACAAAGAGTGCACATTAGAGAAAAACTTTTGAGTGTCTGAATCATGGTAAAGTTTTTAATATATATTAGTCCCTGACTAGACATAGGATATTGCATACTCAATGTAAACCTCATTCATCTAATCCATGTGGAAAACCATTCAGGCTCACTTCATCCCTAAATTGCTTCCAGAAAATTCCTAGATTGAAATCAAGGATAAAGGCATAAAAATGAAGGACAGAGCTTGTTAATCAGGAGGGATTTTCTGCTTGGGAAGAAATCTCCTATGGACTTGACACAGGAACGTCTTTAGCCCAGATTCATCTCTAAGTTTACATTTGAGGATTTGGAGTAGAGGGAAGACTTAAAAATATGCTGAAGGAAGACATGCCCTTACCTAGAACATACGAATCACTATAAATCACAATATTCACAATGGAAAGAAACATTATACAAAATATTTGCAGAAAAGCTTTCACCTGGATCTCATCCTTTGTGTAGAAATCTTCCTGCAGATAAAACATGTGAATATAATAAATGAGGGGAGACCTCTTCCTATTAGCACAGATTTCATGAGACATTGCAATTTTATAACGCATATAAAGGTCAGAAAAGTTTTGAATTTTTCTTTGAATCCCAAGATTGGTATCTAAAGAAGGGTCTTTATATTGGGGAACTAATTGTTTTAATCTCTTTGCTCTATCAATAATAATTCAGAGATTTTAAAATCTGATTTACATTTTTATTACTTAATTTTCCTCTTCATTCTCTTGCTTATTCCTAAATTCTTTGGCTTTCCATCTATGTGATAAGTCATATGTTGCATATTCTAATTTTCTTTTAAAATATCTGTGGCTTAGGTCTCCATTTTGACCTTATTTTGCTAAATTATTTTGAGTGTGTTGAGGGATGTTTTCATAAATTTGATCCCCAGAAGAGTGCCATAGTTTAGGGCAAATTTCCAGAAAAACTGTCCCCTTATACCTTGCTAGAGTCTTGCACAAACCATTTTGCCACATCAGCAAACTTTGTAATATATAGTTACTGTTCTTAAGTGGAATGGGTTCCTATGACATATTGGGAGCCCAATGTGAGATATCATATAAATTTAATTTTGTATTTGACAAGTATAAAAAGTAAAGACTTGGGGATAAGAATTTATTGTTTGTTTAAAAATTTTAATATTCATTTTCAAGGAAAATATACCAATTAAATGGGTAAGTTTTCAAACATTCTAACTACAATTTTTCACATTAATTTTACAGAGTCCAGATCAAAAGAGTTCATTTTCTAAGGAACATTTACATAATCCTCTAGAAATTATTTTTCAAATGCCAATATTTCTAAGAAAATAGTTTTCCTAAATTCCAAAATGAGAAAAATCAGAATAAAAATAATGGCATGAATAATGTTTTTGAAACGTGAGAGAAGATTGCCAAATAAAATTAATTCAGTTGTTTATCTTAGAATTGCCTTATGTTGCTGCCAATCTAGCCCTAGCAGCCAGGAAGCCTGTGAGCTTCTAGACCTTGGTGGGGAATAGCTGGAGCACAAGCTGACAGGAAACACAGAGAGTTAAGAGCAAATACTATTTATTCATCTGACGGTAAGCATGTGTCTGTGTGTGTGTTTTTAACAAAGCCAATAGTGTGTTCTCCTGGGAACATTAGTCTTTTCTATGGGGTTATTGGCTATGAAATCGCCCAGACAGTTTCCTCCCATCCTAGCAATCTCCAAGGACATCCTTTTCTCTAGAGACAGAACAGAGGGGTGGTGAGCCATCATCCTGAATTCTCATAGCCATCCAATAGGGGCTGAGCTACAGGGAAAACATGAGCTGGGTCTGTATCCTCTGTCTACTCAGAGCTGGGCTTCAACCTCTCCCTGTTCTTCTGTGCTTCCTTGAAATAAGGCAGAGATGCTTGAAGCTCATCTAAAGAGTGGTGAGTGCATATTAGAAAACAGGGTAGGAGGAAACATGCCAGGGTAACAAAAATAGCCAAGGCAGAAAATGCAACAGCAAGCTTGATACATTATTAAAGGTGATTAAGAAATTAAGGAATGGAAAAGATTCTATTGAGAGAAGAAAAGGGGAGTTAAACTAAGATAAAGCATATCACATGAACGTGCACAAAAGACCTATTGCAATAGAGGAAAAGAAGGGAGGTGATGCATATTGTTTGTACCTTAATTTCACCGATCTGAAGAGGGAATGGTATTCATATTTAGTTTGGTATAGAAATTTATCACACCTTATAGGGAAGTTGAAGTGGAAAGGGAAAATAAAAGGGAGAGACTGAGGGAAAAAAAAGGGCAGAAGTACAAGAAGCAAGGGGTAAGAAAAGAGGGAGCTGGTAAAATGGAGGACAGATTGAGAGATGTGGGGGTATAAAATAGCAATGCAAACAAAAATTAATTGGAAACTAAATTTAATCCTAAAGAATAGGAAAGTCAAACAACACATTATAGAAAAAAATAATTTCATATAAAATAAAAATGAGACAACACAGTTTAAGGTTATAACCAAAACAGTTCTTAAGAAAATTTTTATAACTCTAGATGCTTATATGAATAAACAGAAGATAAATGAATTGGACATGCAACTTAAAATGAAAGAAAAAGAACAATTTGAAAATCCCAAATTAAATACTACATTTAAAATTTTGAAAATCGAAGGAGAGATTAATAAAAATGAAAGTAAGAAAATCATTAAATTAATAAAACTAAAAATTTATTTTATAAAAAATACATAATTCTTAGATTAATTTGATTAGAAAAAGGAAAGAATAAAACCAGATTACATCTATCAAAAATGAAAAGTGACCTTATCACCAATGTAGTGGTAATTAAACAATTATTAATATCTCGAAAGATATTCCAATAAATCTGACAATCTAATTGAAACTTACATTTATAAACCCACCACATTACCTTGAGTAAGATCAAAAGAAAACAAAAAAGTAAAATGGCTTCATTTTAAAAAGTGGACAAAATATCAGTGAAATCCCTAAGGAAAAAATACAGTAAATGGATTCAAAAGCAAATTCTCAGAAATGTTTAAAGAATAACTAATTCTAATACTACATCAACTATTTGATAAAGTAGTGGAACAAGGAGTTGTACAATATTGCTTTTATGACACGGATATGTTGCTGATAACCAGGAAAAGTCAAAACAGAAAGAAAATTATAGACCAATTTCCCTAATGGATATTGATGAAAAGACTTTGAAGAAAATATTATCAAAGAGATTATGGCAATTCATCCCCAGAATAATATGCATGACCAAATGGGATTTATGACAAATACAGGGTGGTTTAATATAAATAAAAAATAAAATGTAAATAAAAACAAAATGTATAAATAAATATAATAAAAATTAATAAATGAATTAAATAAAATGATTAAAACAATCAGCAAATATTATATATAATGTGGATAAGCTAGAAGCATCCCTAATAAGATCAGCGATAAATCAAGAATGCCCATTATCACCACTATTAGTCAATATTTTACCAAAAATGTTAGCTTCAATAAGAAGAAAAAAAATAAAGGAATTAGAGTAGGAAATGAAACAAAACCATCACTCTTTGGAGAGTCCTAAGTATATTTACTATAATCCTAGTATATATAGAGAATCAATTAAAATGCTAGAAATAATAACAATAAATTATTAAGTTATTAATAATATAAAATTAATTTTAATAAAATATAAATAATACAAAATACCAGGATATAAAATAGACCCACATAAATCATTAACTTTTCTACCATGTTACCAACAAAGGCCAGTAGTATGAGACCGAAAAAGAAATGCTATTTAAAACAACTATAGACAATATATAAACTACCTACCAAGAGGAGCTGAAAGAATTATATGAACACAATTAAAAAATCCTTTTCACACAAATAAAGTTAGACCTCTGTGACCTAGCCTTACCTGTTATAAAAGATTTTAGATAGGGTTAAGCCCAGAAGAGAAGTCAGTTTAGCTTTCAGGGTCTTAAAATCATTGGCTTGATCAGTGCCCCATTTAGGGAGAATTGTGTCAGGGCCTTGAATAGAATCATAGAAGGGCTTGGCAATAATCACAAAGTTAGATTTCCAGATTCTACAAAATCTAGCCAGACCCAGGAAAGTATATGGTTGCTTTTTTGAGGCAAGCTCCGGGAGTGATAAGATTGTCTGCTTCCTCTACATGGTGAGGGATGGGGTGGTGGCAGTTAATCCATGGCTCGAAAACTTAACAGAATTACAGTCAATGTGGGTTATACACAAACCATCCCTCTGGGAGGGCACAAAATTAAGTATTTTTATTGGAGCAGTCAGAGAAGCCTCCCGGATTGGGCTCTAGATCAATATATCATCTACATATTGTATAGCCTGTGCCTATTCAAATAAGTATGGGCAGTCACAAAAGTCCTGAGGTAGCACTGTCCATGGGAATGGGTGGGGGTTATGTTCTCCTGGATTTGTCCATTCGAAGAGCAAAAAAAGATTGTGAGTCTTTATGAAGTTTTAACAAAAGTAGCATCTTTATGATCTGGAGTAGAAAACTATTGTGTGTCTCTGGCCATGTTTGTATTGAGCTTATAGTTATTACTGGCCACTTGCTCTGATTATAGAAATTTGCTATAAGAGGAAAAAGCAGGGATATGATTATAATATTATTAACAACCAATCATGCAGTAACGATTCCACTTCATAGCCAGGATTCAGTAATAATAATATGGAAAACAAAGAAACAGAACTGGGAAACTGAGCTTGAAAGATCCGACAACGAACAGAGACTAAGGTTGTCCTCCCAGCTATTGCCTAGATAGATGTCCACCTGTGACAGTTCAGGAAGGCATCCTTATGTGTAACTTATCAAATTTTCTCCAATGGGGATTACTGACTTAATGATCTATCAGGTAATAATATCCAAATTCAAAACTCAAAAGAGTCAGTTACAGTCCCAAGAGATTTTTATCTCTAATAGCAAATACTTCTAATTACAGCTTAGGGATAGTTACATTATTTTTAGAAGGTTACTAGGAATTACAGACATAGGAAATTTTGTTTAATATCTTTTATATATTTAAACTCAGGTTGATGTAAGGCCAATCATTAAACAAGCTTATAGATTCTGAGTAAAAACATTCCTTATTTAGTAATTATACATCCTAAATTGGCTTGTTTCTCAGGATTGATGACCTTGCTATTGCTTTCAAGAAAACTGGCGAGCTTATAAATTAAGGGAAGTTGACAGAAACCTCAGGAAGGGACTGAGCTTGCTGTTGTCCACTCCATGTAATCTTAGTGTTTTCCTGTGCTGTTTGATACCTCCGTGCACTCTGTGAAGGGGTAATAAGGTGCTGTATAACCTCATATCTGAAAGTGAACTGATAAGGTTTTCAGTTAATACCTCTTGTTCCAGACACAGTAATTACCAATTTTATGTTTAACTTGATGATGATAACTCCATATAACTTAGTTAACCCTTTTAGTATTTTCATAAGAAATAGCCAAATAGTCTTAGTTGTAATTTCCTCTTAATTTTCTAGCAAAGGTGAAAATACCTAGTTTCCTGAATTACATTCACAAAATATTATAAAACAGGATTAGCAAGGCTAAATAAATTGTCTGCCTTCTTTTGGTTGTTCAGATTATTCTGTCCCTAGGCTATTGAATCTTTGGACATTCTCAGGGAAGATTTCTACTCCCTTACATAAGTTTTTTTTTGTTGTTGTTGTTTTTAGGAGAAAATACAATTCTTAACATTGAGATAGAATAGATTTTAATATTGACATTATGTTCCACAAAAACCCATATAAAATTATCAACTATAAATCAATTACATCCAATAAAGTAGTTAAATTTCATATAATCTTTATTTTATGCTAAGCAGTTTGGCAATCATGTGATCTTCACAAAATGAATTATTACTATTTCTCTTTACAAATAAGAAAACAGGGCAGAAATAAAATAATTGGCTCTAAATTACATAGCTAATATATTTCTGCAGCTGAAACAGAAAATGGTGGACTTACCAAATGCAGAGATTGATTGGCTTTCTCATGTCACACTGCCATGGTGGGTGCTGCCAGAGTCACCTAGATTTTTCCCAGGCAGTTTCTGGACAGCACCTGCTGAAGGCTGGGGTGATTGGTGCCAGAATTTACCTTTAATGGTAGTTTCAGTACCAGGGCTCAGGGAATACTGATTATGGGGCCTGACCCCCACTCCAATCCCGATCCCCCAAGCTGCATTGGGAAGGTGTTTGAGCAAGATTCAGTGCAATCCCTATGATTGTTGCTGCTTCCCTCATTTCTATAAGTAGGCAGAATTTGAATTTTTCTACAATTCTTTGGCATTCTCTTAATATGATCTGAGATGAGAGGGGTTAGCAAACAGAAAGACTTGGACTATTTGGATCTTGTTAGCAACTGAAAAGCACTCAGGACTATGGGGAATGGAACAAACTGAATGATCAGGGTGTGAAGAGGGTCCCTTAATACTTTCTGGGGTGCTTTCCCAATGGGACAGAAGTGGGATTCAGATAAAATAGGAGTCAAGGAAGGTTTATCACAAAGTTGCACTGTCTGCTTGATTAAGCCTGAAGGTCTGACTTTCTGTTTCCTAGAAGTCAGGAGATTTCAGGAAACCTTCCATTCAATCCCCCAAATGGACAACCAATTAGATCCCCCTCCCCTTAGTGCTCTCTTACTTGTGATGTTTTCTTGTATAAAAGCTGTATTCCTCTTCTTTGCCCCTCCTACCAAACTTTCTTTTCTTTCTCGTGATGGGATCCATCCTCAGGGTTTTCAATAAACTTTTCTGCCTTCTCCTGAGTGATCTCTGAGTGGTCATTTTGGGTAAGGGGCTTCTATGTCCCTCACAGTTGGGGGTTCGTCCGAGATGGGTCTTTGGGAGAGACAGCTATGTGCACTCCGAACGGGGATAGGCGCCCACGGAGTAGTTTTCTGTATGGTCTCTGGCTCTGGGTGAGCAGCCTCCCTCCCCTCTTACACAACGAGTGAAACACAGAATTGAAGATTGAAGGAAGAAAGTTGTGGCCGCATTTGCAGCCCTGAAAAAAACATATTTCTCAGGAGCTTTGGGAAGTCGGGGCTTATTGGCTGGTTAAGAGACCCTGAGGGTTAGCCCTCTTTTTATTTTGTGTGAACTGTTGGGCCCCAACAATAAAGGACTTTTCTAAAAGAGCTCTCAGGTGGCTGTGGGGGTGTGGGAATGGGCCTCCACCAACACCTGATCAGGTTCAAATTGGTATAGAAGCAGTCAAAATTTTGTATCAAGACTTATGGGAATTCAAGCTGGAATGAACTTCTCAGATATAAAAGGAAAAAACTGGGAGGATGTATATCCGGACTTTGGGTATATCAGACTTAAATCTGTATTTAAAAGGTAAAATGGGTTTATGAATGTCTGTTTATGTCTGCTTTATTCCTTTTTCTGTGTTAAAAGTTAAGCTCATAAGAATGAAATTTACCTCTGTTTTAAGGCGAAAAATATCAGACTGAATTATTTGGGGTTGGAATTCATTCAGGTAGTAATTCTTCAAGTGCTCAGAATGTATTTCTTGGGTTTGGACTATTTTGGCTTCTCGAAAAGAAAATCTTTTTCTCTTTCTTTCCTCTTCTCTGCAGTGGCTTTGCAGGAAAAAATAAAACATAAATTGAAAGTTTGGAAAGTTTTGAGAAAATAGAAAAGTGGCTATCACTCCTGTAAACAAGAAGCCTGTTATCAGGACTCAGCCAGAAAAAAATTTAAAAGGTAAAAGCAAGGATCAGTGCTTAATTCTTTCCTGTTCTAAAGAAAAAAGTTTAATGAAATATCTAGGGAGATTTTAAAAATTTCAAACTAAAATACTATTAACTTTAAAAATAACTTTAAATTGGTATATATTAAGATTGAAAAAAAACTCAGATTTGGAAGGAAGGAATAAAAATAAAAAAGGAAATAAAACCTGAACACAAAGGCTTCTGACCTTTGGACCTATGGAAAACTAAACATACTTCTAAGAAAAAATTTTTTCCAGGAGAAAAGAAAGAAAAATCATTATTAAGAATTTTCCTTCGGAATTAGAGAACAGAAAGTTTGAGAAAGGCTAAATTAGGTAATTATTTGTCTCAATATTTGATTAAATTTTAGAATTACTATATTTAAAAGTACTATCATTTTAAATTGAAATTAAAATAATTTCTTTGCCTTCAAATTTAAATTATTTGAATAAATCTTTAATTTTGAATATTGTAGCCTTTACATCTGAAGAGAAAAACTTTTTTTTATTATTTGGTTGGACTTCAAATTAGAAATGTAGGTTATTAAACAAAATGACAATAGCTTACCTTGGGAGGGGGAGAGGGCTTGTGTTTGTATCTCCCTACTTAAATGGTATATTGCTTTTTAAAAGTATTGGGTAATTTGTAAACTATATTATGAGTTTTATGAAATTTGGTTCAAAATTAATTGTGAATCTTGGAAGTTTAAAGTTTAAAAAAAGGTGATTTAAAGACAAGGGAAAAGAGATTGATTTACAAAAGCAATTAATAGTTTAAATAGAGCATCTAGTCAGAAATATTTTAGAGAAGGTTTGAGCAAGTAGGAATTAGGAAGAGAGAGACAGAGAGATGGGACAGGAGAATGAAGATGATTTAAGAAGGATTGATTAGTAGAAGCAAATGATTTCAAGAAGAAATCAGGGTAGCAGCAGAACAGCAGTGGAAAGCTGCAGCTGCTTGGTTCCTTTGGCTGAAGAAAACAAACGGTTATTTAAAGGGACAAGCTGCTCTTACAAGATGTTAATTGATTGAATATTTGTTTCTTTAGATAAATAATGGTTATGAATATTAAAGAATACGATCAGAAATGTGATATATAGTTTGAAAGGGTTATTTCAAAAAGTTCAATTGATGTTTTCAAGAACTTTTCAGATTCTTTTTATGTGAAAATAGAAAGTTTTAATTAACTGTACTGATACCGAAAAGGACTCCAAGGATAATAGTTTTGCCTTCGTCCTTTTGAAAATGTTTTATTAATGTTTGTGGCAGCCCTGTTTGTAGTGGTTAGAAACTGGAAAATGAGTGGATGCCCATCAATTGGAGAATGGTTGAGTAAATTGTGGTATATGAATGTTATGGAGTATTATTGTTTTGTAAGAAATGACCAGCAGGATGAATACAGAGAGGATTCGCGAGACTTAGATGAACTGATGCTGAGTGAAATGAGCAGAACCAGGAGATCATTATATACCTCAACAACGATACTGTATGAGGATGTATTCTGATGGAAGTGGATTTCTTAGACAAAGAGAAGATCTAACTCAGTTTCAATTGATCAAGGATGGACAGAAGCAGCTACACGTACCAAAGAAAGAACACTAGGAAATGAATGTAAACTGCTTGCATTTTTGTTTTTCCTCCCAGGGTATTTATACCTTTTGAATCCAATTCTCTCTGAGCAACAAGAGAACTGTTCTGTTCTGCACACATATATTGTATCTAAGATATACTATAACCTCTTTAACATGTATAGGACTGCTTGCCCTCTGGGAGAGGGTGGAGGGAGGGAGGGGAAAAACTGGAACAGAAGTGAGTGCAAGGGATAATGTTGTAAAAAATTACCCTGGCATGGGTTCTGGCAATAAAAAGTTATTAAAAAAAGAAGAAGAAGAAGAAGAAAGGAACAAATAAAATGATACAAATACATAAGTAAAAAAAAATAAAATGTTTCTAAGACAATTTACAATGGTCTGTGAAACCTAACTGCTATTTATTGGGACTATAGCCGTCTGCCTGTCCTGTGAAGCAAACGTGTTCCTTCACATAGGAACTGCTGGCCAATCTATACTGGTCTTCCCACATGTTGTTGCAGTTCCAGTCTGTTCTAACCTTGTTAGATTTGGGTTTTTGTTGTTCTAGATTTTGGTTGAATTACAGATTATTGAACCTCTTCTGAGACATGGATCGGCCCATCTAATGAAGCTTAGATTGACACCATACCCATCCCCCTGCTTGGACTGAGAGCCAATTCTTTGCCCATTTATCAGCCCGAAGCAGCTAAGATTGAGACCATCACCCATGCTCCTGATGTAATTGAACTGATATGGGGGACTTGGGAATGGTTGATGAATGACTGTTAAATCCTGACTTGGTCATCTATTACTGTGTGTTTAAGATTTGGTATGAAAATTTTTTAAATTGGTAACTGTTGCTGTTAAGGAAGTTATAATATGTTTTAATATCTATGTATGTTCACTTCAGAATATGTAATTGTTTGAGGGATTTGATTTGATTTGATTTTTTTTAGAAAACTCCTCCAGAACTAGTCTGTCATGTATATGAACTTTAATTCACTTTTGGGATTTATATGTGGATGGTTATTTGACTCTATTTTTTTTTGGATGATTCCTTTCCATGAGGGAAAGAAAATGAGAGGAGAGATAGGGAACTAGGGAAACTGGTGGATTTTCTCAAAATATCTAAAAGAGTGGGAACCCTTAATTTTCTGTTCACTTTGCCTTAGGTACTTCTGCCCCACCCCTATAACACCAGTTCAGATTGAATTGGAAGTCCTTACAGTCCTTTTGTTTTTAGTATGCTTTAACTTTGAAACCCCTTATTCTGTTGGAATTGCTCTGGCAGACTATTCTTTGAGTACCTGTTTTAGGAAATCTCCAAGATAAATACACCAGTCTTGGGACTGGAAGTCTCCACCCTGTAACCCCAGTTTCTTAATTGGTATCTCAGCATTTTAATAACATTGCAGTTTTGAGATCAAGCCTCTAAAGTTTGGGGTTTGCCTGCCTTCATGATCTAACTGTGCATGCTCTGATAGCTCTGCTCAGAAATCTGTATTCTAGTAGCAGCCCTATCTGTTTCTCTGGGCAGGGACAGGTGGAGCTATTCCAAGCCTCACCCTTTTCCCCTGGAATGGGGTGCCCCTCTGAATGGGCAACATGACTGTCTTGAGCACCGCTACTCCCTATCTAAGCAGAAGCTGAGTTAAGTGTAAAAATGACTGAAGATCACCTAACACAGTGAACTGTCCATCTCAAACTGGATTCTCTGGCTGAGATGAGGCCCTTTGTACTGCTGATAACTCTGGGGTTGTCAGGAAGAGACTTGTCCTCGCCATAAGTCCTTGCATTTTCTAGTTTCATTTTGATTTATTTGCCTCACATTGCATTGGTCAAAATTATGGTGCTAATATCTCCAAGGTTGCTAGGGGAGGTAATTCAATAATTCAAATATTCAGAAGGAGAATGTGTAGTGTTGTGCCTCAGTTTCTCTAGATTGTCATCTTTGTTTATTTATCTTTGTATGTTTATGTTGGCTAAATGCCAAGGGACAGGCTGCTGAGGAAGAGATGGTTGGCAGTCCCCATTGGTGACCCTGGGTATAACCTCGGCTGCCATCATGTCCCAAGTGTTTTTGTCCTTGAACCCTGGAGCTGGGCCCTGCCTCTCTTTCCCCAAGTCATTCTAGATTCTGATGCCCAATGGAAGTCTCTGATGCATTTTGAACTTGGGGTTTTGGGTCTTGTTCTCTCACCCTGTCTTTTATGTCAACATTGAGCTTTCAGATGCCCTACTTTACCACAATGAAAGCATTGAAAAGCCTGTCTGAAAGTCCCTTGCCAAGAGGGACCCTTTCTTCCCATGGTCTGTATCACTGCATGGGTATAAAAGTATTTGTGACCACTTTGGCACAGTGTCTAATGAGCTCCTCGAAAGGAGCATCCTTGCGTAGTCCTAGTACAATTCTTCTACAAACTTCATTAGCATTTTCTCTAAGAAGTTGTCTTTTCATAATTTCTACTGCTACATTTTCACCAATAGTTCATATGACAGCTGTCTGCGGACATTCCAAGAAATCAGCAAAGGGTTCGAGTGGAACTTGTGATATTTTCGTGAAGACTTCCCCTCTATCTTGCCCTCCTGGGGGGTGCTCCATGCTCTGATAACAGTAGCATCAATTTGCTCATATGCTGCTGTAGGGTAATGAATCTCTACTAAAGTGTCTGCATAAGGACCTACACCTGTTAGTTGGTCGCAGGTGGCTGGTATATTTACCAGGTTGCCTATTTCTTTGGGCTTTTATCTTACAGAGTTCACTAGACTCAGTGCCGCAACAAGTACTGTCCAGGTTCTAAAGATATTCTTGCTATAGATTTCCTATCATTAGGGGTTAAAACTTGAAAAGCCTGATTATCTAATGCCATCTTAACATAAGATGATGTAGACCTATAAAGAGTGCAAGCCTTTTTCAGATCTTGGGTAATTTGTAGATTAAAAGGAGTGTATCTTGTTTTGTATTGACCTGAAGAGTTGAGCTCTTCAATCACAGGGCATGCTTCTGTTTTTAAATCAGATATATTCTGCCCTCCTTCTTGGGCTTTAAGTGGTACCTTTTGCAATCCAGTCATGGGGGTGTTACTTGGGGGGAGATGCTGCTAGTGTCACTGCCCTTCCCACTCCTCCTCCTCCCTCCATCCAGGAAGGTGAAATTGATGGGGGAGGGTCAAGACCCTCCTTGGGTGTAGGGGGAGGTGAAGTTGAGCTGTGAGAGTGAGAATCACCACACCCTTTAAGGTCACTCAACTCTCCATGCCTTTCAGTTATTTTATCAGTACCATCCCCTTCTCTTCCTCTTCTTCCTCATGCTTCCTTGTCTGGCTGTTTTCCTTAAAAGTTTTCCTTTTTTTTTTTAGAAACCCTGGGATTTTTTAAGGCCAATTGTATTATGTTATATATAGAGAGAATGTTTCCTTAGAAATTGAATCAGGACCCTTATCATTGTAATATTCACTTAAGTGCTCTCCCACTAATTTCCATTTATTTGCCTCTGTTTCTTCTTCCTTGGAGAACCAAGGGGATGTGCATTCTAATATTTCTAAGAGTCCATCAAATTGTTTGCAAGGTACAAGCAAACTTTGCCTCTTTATTTTTTTTTATAGCTTTTTATTTACAAGTTATATGCATGGGTAATTTTACTGCATTAACAATTGCCAAAAGTTTTGTTCCAATTTTTCCCCTCCTTCCCCCCACCCCCTCACCCAGATGGCAAGTTGACCAATACAAAGGCAATAAGTGACAGAGATGGAATTTGAGCCCAAGTCTCTAGCTCCCAAATCTCACATTATTTCCACTGTTCTACACAGCTTCTCACAACAGTCTTCCACTCCAAGACATTCATTTAGTAGCTCTTCATTGATTATTGAAGAGTATTTGAACTCTTTAACTTGGTGGTCAAGAACTCCATAGCTTGGCCCTACCCCATTTTCTCCTGCTTCTTCCTCCCCAAACCCAAAGATCTAGCCAAACTGTTTCTTTTCATTCTCTGAATCAACACTCAAGTCAGTTTGCTTCTGTTCCTTTGCTCCTGTAGATATCAGCATGGAACTAAACTACACATTGAAAGCCCTCATGAAATATCTATTAAATAAATGAATTAGATCTTAATGATGAAAATGTAAAAAAACATAATACTGGAGACAATGTAAATCAGCATATGTTATGTTCACTTTTTTTTTCCTTTCTTTTCCCCCGTCTCATGGTTGTCCCTTTTGCTTTGATTTTTCTCTAATGACTCATAAAGAAATGCATATAAAAATGAATGTACAGGTATAACCAGAAAACAAGAATAAAAAACATTTTAAAAAGTAAGTCAGATGCGGAACTAAAATGAGAATGAGAGCTTTTATCCATTTTTCTCCCTGGAGATTTGTGTTAATAATAGTTTGCATCCATATAGCAGATCAGTTATAAGGCCCTTTCATTTACATGATCTCTTTTGACAACGTTCCAGACAGGCAAGTATTATGACTTTCATTATTTAAAAGAGGAAGAAAAAAGTGTCAGAAAGGAAGTTTGTATAATGGAAAACATAGTAACCTTCTAGTCAGAAAATCTAGGTTGGAATAATATAACTTTGGGCAAATCACAATCTCCAAACCTCAGTTTGCAACCTATAAAGAGGGATACTAGTACTTGCATTCCTTACCTCACAAAGAGGTGGTAAGAAAAATCTTTTGAAATTTAAAAGGAATAAGAATCAGGAATTTCTGCACCTCCCCCCCCCCCTTAAGTCTTCCATTAAGTTAGGACTAGGTTGGATGAAATCTTTACCACTTCAACAGAATGATAGTTCTTTGGCAGAGACTCTTGAGGTCATCCAGCCAGATTTGTTGGTTTATAGAGGAGAAAAACCTGAAATCCAGGTAGTAAAGGGATTTATTCATTCAAAGAATAAGAACTGGGATTTGAACCTACAGCCTCTCACTCTAAATGCAGATAATCTTACATTTTCTGATGATGTGGATTGAGGAAGTCAACATTTTGAGCTAAGTTACTGGAATAAAAGTAAATACTATAGTCAAGAAATGCAAAGTTAGATCTATTTCTTCATTAGTGATGACAAGGGAAAAATTTAATCTAAGTACATTAATATTCCTACTGGACTTTATCTTCTGGATTGTCAATTCTTAAAAAAAGGTATTGATTTCTATCCAGTGAAATCCATAATCAGACCTTTATAAACTATGTATCTGTGCTTCAAGATCATAAGCAGAGAGTGTGTGTTTGTTGGGGGGAGGAAGAATAAGACATTACTGTGCTTAAGGGGTTAAAAATGAATAGGACATGGAATCAAATGAACTATTTTAAAGACTAATAACGTCAAGAAAGGAATTTCTTATTAATGCCTCAAAGCTCTCCATAATTCATATTCTGTTTCTGACACCACAACCCCTTAGTCCTGCTGAAAACCTTTTAGGACAGAATGTAAATTTGTGGGACTAAAAACTTTGTCCAAACATTCTAGTATCATCCAAGGGCAAGGACTATATTTTCCTATCAAAAGACAAACTGAATTTCTTTTTGAAGATAGACAGTTGGACCACATCTCATTACAATGAATTGTCATCATGGTACCAATGCAAGTTTCTGATTAGTCATTTAAAGGATGTTTGGAGATGGCTAATTTCAACCTCATTCATTATTGCACCTGCGTATGACAGATGGGAAGGTTTTGTGCTGTTAAATATGTTAAAGTATAAATTAAATACAATATTAGTATACATGGTTAAACAGTTATTTTGCTGTACAAAAAGAATTGTACTTGGAAATAGTATACACAATTAGCCTATGAAGGAAGTCAAAAATGCAGTTGGATAAAAATAGAGGGATTGGGAATTCCGTGTAGAGTTTCATAGTCATCTCCCAGAATTCTTTCCCTGGGTGTAGCTGGTTCAATTCATTACTACTCTATTGGAACTGATTTGGTTGATATCATTGTTGAAGATGGCCACGTCCATCAGAATTGATCATCATATACTATTGTTGTTGAAGTATATAATCATCTCCTGGTCCTGCTCATTTCACTCAGCATCAGTTCGTATAAGTCTCTCCAGGCCTTTCGGCAATCATCCTGTTGGTCATTTCTTAGAGAACAATAATATTCCATAATATTCATATACCACAATTTATTCAGCCATTCTCCAATTGATGGGCATCCACTCAGTTTCCAGTTTCTGGCCACTGCAAAGAGACCTGTCACAAACATTCATGCACATACAGGTCCATTTCCCTTCTTTAGTATCTCTTTGGGATATAAGCCCAGTAGTAACACTGCTGGATCAAAGGGTATGCATACTTTGATAGCTTTTTAAGCATAATTCCAAATTGCTTTCCACAATGGCTGGATGTGTTCACAATTCCACCATTAATGTCTCTGTTTTCCCACATCCCCTCCAACACTGTGCATTATCTTTCCCTGTCATTCTAGCCAAACTCACAGGTGTGTAGTGGTATCTCAGAGTTGTCTTAATTTGCATTTCTCTGCTTAATAATGACTTGGAGCATCTTTTCAAATGGTTGGAAATAGTTTCAATTTCTTCCTCTGAGAATTGTCTGTTCGTATCCTTTGACCATTTATCAACTGGACAATGACCTTGCCTCTTTATTAACCTAAGTATGCTTTCTATTGACCTCCCTTGGGATGGGGGTGAGAGTGGGGGTGGGAGTGGGGGAGGTTCTTTTCCAAGTATCTGCCCCATTTCAGCTAAAAAATAAAAGTTACTATTTTAGCCCTCTATTGTAATACTCACCCTATTTCCAGGTCACAGGGACTTCTTCACTGAAATTATGATCGAGTTGCATACAGATCCTTAGTCCAATTTAGCAACAATATATAATGTCCAGGCTAGCTTTCGAGGGGGGGGAGAGGAGGGGTGTGCTCAGGATCAGTCAGAGTGGAGATCAGTCAAAGTCCTTGATCTTTAGGAGGAGAAATGAAGGAGGCAGGCAAGCTGCCACTGGACTTGCCAAAGATGAATCCTGGACTATGGAGTCTGGAGCCTGAAGTCCTCTGTCCTCAGCATGCTGCAGTAGAGAGACTGATCTTTTCCCTCCATCCTCCAATCCTTGCTTACAATAACCTCACCACACCACATTCAGCAAGCTCCAATGGTGGAAGAGCCATCACATCACCATATCATATAGAACCATGACCTCACATTGAGTACATAATTAGTCTTAAGTGCTCTGCTGCCTTAGATTCAAATACACCCTTCAAAGTTCCAGCCCTCTACAATACTCCCCATCTTCAATCTTCCCATCAGCAGGTGCCAGCCAGGTTGCTGAAGGTGAGAGGCAGAAGCATTTCCCTAAGTAGTGTGGGGAGACAGATACCTTCCTGTGAAAGTCTGCCAAGGAGGCTTCTCTTCCATTGAAGAAGAAAACTTGTTTTGCCATTTAGTTCACATTTTAATATGATTTAGTTCTGTTGTTGCTGTTGCTTTTGCTTGAAACCAATGTGACCTCAGGCTGCATTTTCCACTGCTGACACAATTTGCACATGACCACACCATAATTTTACAAGCATCTCTACTCCTTTCTTCCTGTTTCTCTTCTGCCTTTCTCTGGGAGTTCAATGGGAAGAGGGAGAAGAAGCACATATTATAAAGAAGGAAAAGTTGATTTCTTTCCTACACCTGGGAATAGCTACTGCTGCCTTCAGATGAAGCCCAAAGTAAGCTTTACATACATGTCCCATGTAGCTTGAGAGCAGGTCTTGGCTTTCAGATACAACTGAACAACCCTCTGGATCTCACATCCACATGAGAAAGATTTTTTTTCAAGTGATAGCAGCAGCTGTCTAGAGCAGTGTTATCCCTTGTTTCTCCAAATCAGTACTCTCCTCTCCTTCCATGGGTATTCTTTTAACAAATCCCACACCTTGACTTGGGAGAACCATTCTCAGGGACTTCATTTCTGGGCTTCACGGGTAAGCATGTCAGGATCGACTATGAGCTTTTGCAGACAATCCATCATGGCCTTGGCTGTGCTGCTCCTGAGTCTGGGAAAGTCCATTCTTAAAATGCTTCTCCTTCAGGCTACATGAAAAGCTAAGCTAAGGGCCACTGTTCTATCCACACTAGTGTACCAGTTTTCCATTGAATAGAACAGGTGAGAGTGTTGGCAGGCCTTCAACTGCAGCCCTGCCTAAAAAGCCAAAGTACTCATTTGTAATTCTAACTGTTGCAAGATGTCTCTTGCCCACAGATTGATGGGGATTTTTCAACTACAAAGGAGTAAAACTCCTGTATTACCTTCAAATTTCCATTTCAAAGGGGTAGCACTAACTTCAGCCGATATTAGATCCCCCTAGCCAGACATGTAGGTGTCTGTCTTAACCTTGGCCAGGGACTAGGTCAGCTGGCACCTCTAATGACTGTACGATCTGCACCTGTGTCTACCAACCCTTCTCATGGTGTGCCATTCACACAGACAGTGAGCATAGGTGGGGCAGCTATAACAGCCGCAGTCCAGAATATTCCTGAATTCTGCTGCTTGGAGTCAAAATCTGGGTGGCTCTCACCAGGTTGCTTATTAGGAGTCTGTATCAGTAAACCTGATCCTAATACTTCTGCTGGTTGATAAGTCACACATTAGCTACCTGTATTAGTGACTGGGATATTAGCTACACATTCCCCAGTTTCCCACATCAGTGTATGGATGGACACTGTTGTGTAAGCACTCTCAGGGGTGAAATAGTCAACCTACTGTGCCTGGAGGCAAGGGATCCATGGCAGGAGGCAAGAGATTTCACCTTTCCAGGGGTATCTCAATGGTCCCAGCTGCATACAACTCTATTCTCCCCAGTTGCAATCCCTTTCTCCCATCAGGTTGCTTCCTGGCTGATTGATTATGTAATCCCATTCTCCCACCAGATTGCTTCTTGGCTGATTGGTCATGTCTGAGCACTGAACTTCTAAAAACCTTCTGAGTGTAGCATTTACTGCCATCATGCACCAAGTATATTTTGCCTGGGGCCTTGAAGCTGGGCCCAGCTTACCCTTTCCCTGAGTCCATCTACATTCTGATGGCCAATGAAAGCTTTTCTTGCATTTTGAACATGGGGTTTTGGGTCTTGTTCTCCAACCTTGTCTTTTATGCAACTATTGAATTTTCAGATGCCTTACTTTATCACATAGAAAGCATTGACAAGTCTCTCTGAAAGTCCCTTGCCAAAAGGGACTCGTCTTCCCATGCTCACATTTTGGAAAGTCTCCATCATAGCCTGGGTATAAAAGTTATTTGTGCCCGCCGTGGCACAGCATTTTATGATCTCCTCTAAAGGAGCATCCTTGCCTTGTCCTAGTATAATTCTTCTTCAAACCTCATTAGCATTTTCACTAGCCAGTTGTCTTATCATAATTTCTGTTGCTTCATTTTCACCAACAGGTCATCTGACAGCTGCCTGCAAATGTCTCAAGAAATCAGCAAAGGGGATTGGCACCTTGCTCTATTTTTCCTGAAGACTTCCCCTCTATCTTCCTTCCTGGGCAATTTGCTCATATGCTAGCAGACGGTACCTGATCTGTGCTAAAGTATCTGCATAAGGACCTACACCTGTTCATTGGTCACAGGTGATTGATATATTAGCTCCAGGTTGCCTATTTCACTGGGCTTGTATCCTACAAAGTTCACTATACTCAGAAACCCACAACAATTTTTGTGCATCGTCTAAACATGTCCTTGCTATAGATTTCCCATCATTAGTGGTTAAAACTTCAAAAGCCAAATTCTCTAATAACATCTTAATATAATTTGATGTAACCCCATAAAGAGTGCCATCTTTTTTCAGATCTTTGATAATTTCTAGAATAAAAGGAGTGTATAGCCTTTATTCTTCACCCTAAAGAATTAAGATGTTCAATCACAGCATAAGTTTCTATTCTCAAATCACCTGTATCCTGCCCTCCTTCTTGGGCTTTAACTAGAACTTTTTGCAATGGAATCAAGGTGGGGTAGTCGTTGGGGTGGGTGGGTTCTGCTGATGTCACTGCCCTTCCCACTCCTCCTCCTCCCTCCACCCAGGTAGGTGAAGTTGATGGGGGAGGGTCAAGAGCCTCCTTGGGTGTAGGGGGAGGTGAAGCTGAGCTGTGAGAGTGAGAATCACCACACCCTTTAAGGTCACTCAACTCTCCATGCCTTTCGGTTATTTTGTCAGTACCATCCCCCTTCTCCTTCTCTTTCCCCTGATCTTTCCTTGTCTGGCTGCTCTTCCTAAAACTTTTTTTTTTTTAGAACTCATGGGATTCTTTAAGGCCAATTGTATTATGTTGTATATATAGAATGTTTCCTTAGAAATTGAAGCAGGACCATTATCATTGTAATATTCACTTAGTTGATCTTCTACTACTTTTCAATTATCTGCCTCTATTTCTTCTTCCTTGCAGAACCAAGGGGATGTGCAATGTTTCTAAGAGTTCACCAATCAGCTCCCAAGTTAGAAGCAATCCTTGCCTCTTGATTAGCCTAAGTATGCTTTCTATAGACCTCTGTCAGTTGGGGATGGGGATGGGGGTGGGGGTGGGGGTGGAGGAGCCTCTTTTCCTAGTATCTGTCCCATTTCAGTGAGAAGAAAAAAGTTACTAGTTTAGCCCTTAACCGAGTTTCCTGCTTGGCTATTTTAATACTCATCCATTTCAGGTCACAGGGACTTCTTCACTGAAATTACACTCCAGCTGCATGCAGGTCCTGGGTCCACTTTGGGCACAATATATAATGTCTGGGCTAGATCTCTGGAGGGCCTCGGGATCAGTTAGTCAGAATCAATCAAACATGCCACATGGCCCATCAAAGATGAATCCTGGACTCTGGAGTCCAGAGCCTGAAGTCTTCTCTCCTCAGCATGCTGCCCAGGGAGACTCTGACCCTCTCCACCTCCCTCCCATCCTTACCTCACCCATCAATTACCTCACCACACCACATTCAGCAATTGCTGATCGTGAAGAGAGCCATCTCATCACTATATCATATAGAACCATTATCTCCCATTGAATAGAAAGTTAGACTTAAGTTCTCTGCTGTCTTACATTCAAATACACCTTTTCAGAGTTCCAGCCCTTTGTAGAAGAGCATTGTGTCCTCTCGGATACTCGTATTGGGCTTCTACTGATGATTTGATCTGATTATAGAAATATGCTATAAGAGGAAAAAGCAGGGACATGAATATAATAGCATCAAAACCAAGTCTGATCATGCAGTAGCAATTCCACCTCGTAGCCAGATTCAGGAACAATCATGTGGGAATGGGGAACTGGGAAACTGAATCAGAAGGCTCCCACCTGAAGCAGGGTTTCAGATTGTCCCCAACTCTTGCCCAGATAAGTCATCCATCTAGACATGGCAGGAAGGAATTGTCTGAGTAATCTATGGCATTTCTCTCAATTGGTGGGTTACTGACTTAATGATCGGGGGAATTTGGAACTGAAAAGAATATCAGGTACAGTCCCAAGAGATTTTATCTCTAATAGAAAATTCTACTCATCTAAGCTTAGGGCTAGATACCTTAATTTTAAAGTTTACCAAGACTTACACACGAGATTTTTGTTTAATAGGTTTTATAAGTTTAAACTGATTCTGGGGCAAAGATCAATCATGAAACCAGCTTACAAATTCTTAATAAAGGCATTCCTTGTTTAGAAACTATAAATCCTAAACGGGCTCATTTCTCAGGGCTGATGACCTTGTTTACCCTGATAGATTCAAGAGAACTTGTAAGCTTACAGATCAAGGAGAATTGACAGAGACCCCAGGCAAGGGGCTGAGCTTGCTGTTGCCCACCCCAACTATTCTTAGTGCTTTGGTGGACTGTGCTGTTTGATACCTCCCCACTCTACGAAGGAGGAAAACTGTTGCACCCTCATATGTGAAATAGAACTAATAAGCTTAAGAAGATGACAATAATTCCAAGTCACTTAGTTACCAATTGTTCATTTTCCTACGTAGTAGCCAAATAGTTTTAGCTGTAGTATGTGTTCCTTTAAACGAGTTACCCTTTTGTTTTAGGGAGAAAATAAGACACTTCTTAAAACTGAGATAGAATAGTTCTTTCTTTTTAAATATTATAGCTTTTATTGACAAAATATATGCATGGGTAATTTTTCAACATTGACCGTTGCAAAACTTCTGTTCCAAATTTCCCCTCCTTAAATCCACCTCTTCCCTAGATGAGGAAAAATCGGATGTAGAAAGAAGGTAAAAATAATCTGGGCAGAAAAACAGAAATGCAAGCAAAGAATAACAGAAAGAATGCAAATGCTAGGTTGTGGTCCACACTCATTTCCCAGTGTTCTTTCACTGGGTGTAGCTGGTTCTGTTCATTACTGATCAATACGAACTGATTTGGATCCTCTCATTGTTGAAGACAGCCACATCCATCAGAATTTGATCCTCATATAACATCATTGTTGCCGTGTATAATGATCTTCTGGTCTGCTCATTTCACTCAGCGTCAGTTCATGTGAGTTTCTCCAGGCCTTTCTGAAATCATCCTGCTGGTCATTTCTTACAGACCAATAATATTCCATAACAATACCACAATTTCTCAATTGATGAGCATCCATTCAATTTCAGTTTCTAGCCACTACAAAAGGACTGCCACAAACATTTTTGCACATACAGGTCCCTTTCCCTCTTTTAAGATCTCATTGGGATGGAAGCCCAATAGTAACACTGCTGAGTCAAAGGGTATGCACAGTTTGGCAACTTTTGAGCATAGTTCCAAATCGCTCTCAGAATGGTCGGATCTGTTCTCAACTCCACCAGCAATGCATCAGTGTCCCAGTTTTCCCCACATCTACTCCAACATTCATCACTGTCTTTTCCTGTCATCTTAGCCAATCAGAGAGGTGTGTAGTAATATCTCAGCGTTGTCTTAATTTGCATTTCTCTGATGAATAATGATTTGGATCACCTTTTGAAGTGGTTAGAAATCGTTTCAATTTCTTCCTCTGAAAATTGTCTGTTCATATCCTTTGACCTTTATCAGTTGAAGAATGGCTCGCATTGTTCATTTGTCTTTTGGACTATTTATTGGTTCTCAGACTTTTGTTCTCAGTATCTTTATATTAGGAAAATTATGGAGGATCCTTCCAAAGAGTTTTTGTTTATGTGGGTTATATTCATAGATAGTTACCATATTAGAAATAAAAACGAAAATTTTATTTGTGGAACCTCCTAAGGGAGTTGAGAGACCCTCAGGACTTTGAGAACCACTGGGCTAGATGACCTTTGGGTCATCTTTCTTTCAACTTGGAGATTTTGTGGAAGGAGAGGCATTCAAACATAGAGTAAAGAATGTAAGAATGCAGGAGGAGGCAATTAGACAGAGGCTCCTCACTCTCTTTCATAGAATGCCCTAATGTTTAGATAGCACATTCCTTATACCAACTCTGGAAGGTAGAGAGTAGAGGTATTATGATTCACCTATTATAGACATGAGATTGGAAATAGAAAAAGGTTATATGGTTTGCCCAAGGTCATCTAGCTATTAAATGTCACGTCTCGGATTCAGACTCCCATCTTTTGGCTCTAAGCCCAACGTTCCTTCCCAAAGAACCAGCCACAATTTCTTTAACCACTCATTTTAATCTCTCGTTCCCCTCTTTCCCTCCCAGCCTTATCCAGAGTGAGACTAGAGAAAAGCACAGGGTTTTTTTGTTTTGTTTTGTTTTGTTTTGTTTATTTGTTTGTTTATTGTTTTGGTTTTTTTGTTTTTTGTTTTTTGTTTTTTTTTTTTTTTTTTACCATACATTATGCTCCATTCTCTGCCTGTATTCAACCATTTAGAAAGACAAGAAACACAAGGTGGCTCCTTTGGAGTTGTTTAGAGCCAAACTTCTTAAACTGTGCCATGACTTCTTCTACTAAATTTGGAGCTCATGAAAATTTTGACATCCGTAAAAGATATGAAATATTCTCTCAAAATTTAATTCTTTAAATAAAAATAAACAAGCACATACATCTCATTAGTATGCAAATTTGCTTTCATCTTTAATAAATGGCAAAATTATGTGTATTATAATTGTTTTAAAATAAATGTCTATGATTTATTATCAGTAAAAAAATGGCTTGATTTTTTTATAAATTTGAGTCAGTTCACTAGATTTTTTTTTGGAAAGAGGCCTTTCTCATTAATTTTAACTATAAAGATATTTTCCCAGTTTATTGCTTCCCTTCTAATCTTGTCTGCATTCGTTTTGTTTATATAAAAGCTTTTTAACTTGATATAATCAAAATTTTCTAGTTTGGGATCAATCACTTGGTCATAAGTTCCTTCTTCCTCCCCAGGCTGAGAGGCAAAGTATCCTATGTTGTTCCATTTTATTTATCCTCTCATTCTTTTTGCCTAGATCATGAACCCATTTTGATCTTATCTGGATGTATGGTGTTGTGTGGGTCCATGCCTAATTTCTGCCATATTAATTTCCAATTTTCCCAGCACTTTGTGTCAAGTACTGCCTTCTTATGCCAAAAGTTGGGGTCTTGGGGTTTGTCAAACGCTGGATGGCTACAGTGATTGACGATTCTGTCCTGTGAACCTATCCTGTTCCACTGATCAACTGGTGTATTTCTTAGCCAATGTCAAATGGTTTTAGAGACGGAAACTGAAGGAAGGATTCATCGAGTCCCTAAGAAAAGACGTTCAGGGCCGGCTGTATTGATGGGATACTCAACATCCGAGAGCACGGACGGAGTCCCGCCACGCCCATTCCTGGCCGAGTTAAGGCGCCGAGACCTCAAGCAGGCCGGGGGAAAAGAGACCAAGAACCGGCTGGGTCACCTGCCCCAAGCCGCCCAAATCCCCCAAAATCTTCAAGTAAATGCTGTCAGAGAGATGGGAAGTCACCTGTCCATGACTTCTTCTACCGGCCCATTGGGATGGATTCCTCCTATTGGTTGAAAAACACAAAAGAGAGGGAGAAGGGAGGAGAGAGGGACGAGGGAGAGGAAGGGAAGGGAAGGAATGGGGAGAAGGGGAGAAGGTGGGAGGAAGGGAGGGAAAGAATGGGGCGAGGGAGAAGGTGGGAGGAAGGGAGGGAAAGGCCGACCTTCATTGCCAAGTTCTTGGAAGCCCCCAGGCAGAGCAAGGAAAGGACTCCCGTAAGGTGGGGAGGTGCGCTTGATGCCGTGGGCGGGGACAGCCAGCTCCTCTATAAAAGGAGAGGCTCCGAGGGCGGCGTTCATTTGGCAGCTAGCCACAGAGCCTTGTGGAAGCAGCTGTCCCCGCCTCCCGGCCTCAGAAGAACTCCTACTTGTCAGGCCGCCGTCCCTTGCACCTGCTCGTGTCCTGCGACGGACCCAGAGATTCCCGCCACTTTCCCGAGTCGAGGACGATCCGGAGAGTCAGCGGTTGGCAGGTAAGTGAACCCGCGGGCGTCAGAAGCTTTGCGCTGGGCCAGCCCCAAACGGGACTTGGCCCGCCCAGAAGCGCCGCTCCCCCGCCCCCGACAGCCCGTTAGGTCCTCCGGCTGCCATGCCCGTGGCCGAGAAGGCCCAAGGCGGCAGGGCCACCGTGCAGCGCCGCCCCTTCTGCCCGCCCCGGCCGGGCGGCGGCGGAGCTGAGAACGAGCCCCGCACCCCAGCGCTGCCGACGCCCCGCAGGGCGCGGATCCGCCCTTCTCCCGGCCCGGCTCCTCCCTCCGAGCCCAACGGCTCCCCGCAGCCGGGCCCCCGGCCTCTGCTCCCCAGCGGCGGCGCGCTCGCTCCGGGACGCTCCAAGTCGTCCTCTGCAACTATTCCCTGTGGCTCGCGTTCCATGGGCAGCAGAACGAAATGATGCTCAAAAGGCCGGGCCGGGCCATGTTCCCTTCCTGGCTTATCAGATCCGGGGCCTGGAGCCCCGCGCCGCTACCGCGTCTTTGTGGACATGGTGCGCGTCGATGGGCAGCACTGGCGCTATGAGAAGGCCCGGTGGGCTCCCTATGAACCCGAAGAGAGCCACGTTCCCGATAACCAGGTGTATCCGCACCCAGACTCCCCAACACGGGCTACAAAAGGTAATAATGCTCTTCAATATGTATTTTCTAGAGTTATTACTGAAAGAATGAGGTGCTGAATTGGGAGGAACACGAATTCTGGCATTACAGTGGCTTATTGACCAAGAGTAGCAGGATAATAATAATAGATTTAGAGGGAAAAACTTTTCTGGGTGGTGGTCACAGTGAGGCAATGCTGTTACTTTCATATACAATTTTAGCAGCACTGTTCAGACTGTAATATTGGACACCTGCATGTTGTGGTGTAAGATGTACTAATATTGTTTAGGACACCCTGAAATGTACAATTTACTGGCTGCAGATTGCTCCCCTGAGCCCAATAAATTCATAAGCCCATCAAGAGCAGCTCAGCACTCCTCTGCATTTTTCTACTCTTATTGCTAAAATGGTCCTCTAAATTCAGCGTTACATAGTAATATTTCTATGCCATTAGTTCAAGCTCTTAAAATTTTTGTCATACCGTGATACCCAAGCCTGTTATTTTTCCTGTTACAATGAAAACTAGAAACAAATCTGAGTTACCTTGCTCATAATGAACCAACTCATCACAGAATACATGAGGTCTGTAAATATTTCTTTCAACCTCAACTCTTCCACTTTTTAAAACCTATCTCACAAAAAATGTTCTATCTCATGCCTTCCTATACTCAAAAAGCCTTCAACATAGTTTAGTGATTGGGCCTGATGATGCCCCTGAGTTCCTAAGGAAACAATCCCGCAATTTTTTTTCTCTGTTAATATGATTCCCACTTTGCTCTTTCCACCCTGAGTTGTATTCTTTTTCACTTCCCTAATTTAATTTCTTCAGACTACAAACTTTCTGAAGTTGGATACTATAGGTCAAGTATAGGAATTTTGATTTTTTTCATGCCACCTTTATATTTAAGGCTATCATTATACCATAATATTGCTCACTCATTTAAGAAACCAGTCGTCACGATGAGGCAATCTGTGATTTTATGTTAAAGAGACTCTCTATCCAAGAAGATATGACAACCATTCTTCTAGTCTTAGGAATTGCCTGGAATAGTGTAGTGTAGTTTTGCCCTCAGGTATGGCACATATCCAATAGTCCTCAGGGACTGTGACCTGGATCTTCTGACCAGAGGCAAAAACTCCAATTAATATACCATGTTGCCTTTTATCATTGCTACTATCATTTTATATTAATAACTAGATAAATCTAGTATAATTTTATCAAAAGGTAGGATTCTTAACAAGTAAACAAAGGCGATTTAACTTTCTGTTTTCACATGAAAAATAAAGGGGTTGGGATTCCTAAGTCATTCTGAGATATTGTCAGACGATGGAACAGCTCAGAAGTAATGAGATATTCGATAACAAATGTTTGGGAATGTTTTCTCTCACCACCTCCTTAGATAGATGAGCTCATTATTTTATGAAGTCTCTACCCTCTGGTACAATTTTATTTTACTACTCAACTTGTGATCTACTGCTATATGTGGTCAAGTGAGCCCAGGCTACCTAAGTTATAGGACAAGTTGCAATCAGCATGATGGAGAGAATCACTGGCATCTCCACAAAAACAATTGAAATCACAGATGCTCAGAATATTGGCATAAGGAAGGTTATTTAGGAACGAGTCAGTGCACATTCCAAAAAAGTCCACTTTGTTCAACTGCCTAGGGACCCATATCACTACCTACTTCCCAACAGGTATTGATATTCCCTCTCGTTCTACTCATTGTCTTAGTTAGCTTCCAGTTAGGTCAGTCCATTAGGGCAGATGGATAGACTTCGAACCTGTAGACAGGAAAATTCATCTCTATCAAATCTGTCCTCAGACAGTTATGACCTGATAATTCATTTATCCTACTTCGCCTCTATTTATAAATGAGGGGAGAAGGAAATGCAAACAATTCCAGTATCTTTAAACAACAAAACCCCCAAAGGGGTCACAGAAGACATGACTGAAAAGCAACTGAACAACAGACCCACTTCATATAATACTCTGACCACATAATGACCACCTATTAGACAAGTTCTTCTTTACTTAAAAATTCTAAAACTAGATTAGATCTAGAATCCATCTAAATAGATACTCCATACTTAAAAATACTATCGACTTTAATTGAAACATCTTAGTGACTCATCTATTCTTACTTTTTTTATGTTTCCTCAGTCTTACCATTTATTTGAATGCTATTTATTTTTATTATTGTATAAATAATTATATGAAGATGCCACCGAATTTTTGAGAATAGTTTCATGCAGGGCTGGTTCAATAGTGTAGGAAAACTATCAATATTGGCCATATTATCAACCAAATTAACAAAACCAAGGATCATCTCAATAGATGCAGTGAAGAGGAAGAGTTCTGTTCGCCCTACTGAGTTGCTCTTATATTCTCTGAGCCTCCCAGGGCACCAGGGGACTGCCAACCATCTCTACCTCTGCAGCTCGTCCCCGGAGCCTCAAGTAGCTTAGTGTTCAAGAGCAAATCTATTCTGACCCAGACAGAGCTGGAAGATTCAGCACAGGCTGAGGGAGAGCTCCTCAGAAAAGAGGTTTGTCTCCTCAGACTAGGTAGTCAGGCAAGTGTTTTGGGGGGCTGATAAAGGCTTCAGGACCAGCTTCTTACAGCTGCAGCATCCATCCCCTACACCTTCCCAGAAGCAATTTCACAGGACCCTGGACAGGCTAGTGTCCCAGACAGCAGCAAGGGATCCCTCGTTCTGAGTGCCCCCAGTCCCAGCCACCATTGTACCTCTCTCAGGCCACTCCTCCCAGTAACAGCAATGGTCTTAAAGCTTGCAAGTTGAGACCCTGGAACCCTGCCTGTAGACCTCCTCACCCCACTTGCAGCGTCTTATGGCCTGGTGAAGAATCTCCATTTGCCTACTGAGTCACCATATTCCTCTTCAGAGTCTGTGGGCACCAATGGGACCGCCAAATCATCTCTACCTTAGCAGCCTGTCCCTTGGAGCCCAAGAACAGTTAAGTGTTCAAGAACAAATCTGGCCCCATCTGACCCAGACAGAACTGGGAGATTCAAAGAGGCTGGTGGAGCTCCCCAGGAAGAGAGGCTTGTCCTCAGGCTTCAGGTAGTCAGGGCAAGGTGTTCAGGGAGGGATGATGGAAGCCTGGGACCAGCTTCTCACAGCTGCAGCATCCAGCCCTACACTTCCCAGAAGCAATTTCCACAGGACCCTGACAGGCTAGTGTCCCAGACAGCGCAAGTGATCCTGTTCTCTGAGTGCCCCTGTGCAGTCCCAGCTACACCATTGTACCTCTTCAGGCCACCCCAGTAACAGCAATGGTCTGAAAGCCTGCAAGTTGAGACCCTGAACCCGGCCCAGACCTCCTGCTCCACTGCAGCCTATGACCCGATCAGAG
Source organism: Sarcophilus harrisii (assembly GCF_902635505.1). Lineage (NCBI taxonomy): Eukaryota > Metazoa > Chordata > Mammalia > Dasyuromorphia > Dasyuridae > Sarcophilus > Sarcophilus harrisii. The sequence goes on from NC_045428.1 coordinate 605,925,228, forward strand.
CCCTGTTCGCCCTACTGGAATCGCTCACATTCCTCTTCAGAAAGCTCCCAGGGCACCAATGGGACTGCCAACCATTTCTACCTCTGCAGCCTGTCCCTGGAGCCCAAGAACAGCTTAGTGTTCAAGAGCAAATCTGGCCCCATCTGACCCAGACAGAACTGGGAGATTCAGCACAGGCTGAAGGAGCTCCCCAGAAGAGAGGTTTGTCTCCTGTTTGTAATGTGCAAGGTGTCGTGGAGGGATGATGGAGAAGCCTGGACCAGCTTCACAGCCGCAGCATGCAGCCCCTCTCACCTCCCAGAAGCTTGAGGACCCTGGTCACCTGTTGGGTGTCCAAGAAGCTCCTGCCCCAACAACAGCATGGCTCCCCTGTTCCCTGAGAGTGCCCCCTGCAGTCCCAGCAACCTTGCACCTTCAGGCCACTCCCAGCAGTGCAGCAGTACTAAAGGTGTGAGCCTGCCAGGTTGGAAGATGGCCGCGGCCCTCCCACCTCCTCCATCACTGCCATGCCTTGCGAGCCCAGTGCCGAGGAGGCTCTGATCTCCATAATGGAGGCATGCCGCCGTCTCTTAGAAACCTCCCAGGGGACCAGAAAGGACCGTCTCTCCTGTGCCTCCAACAGTGAATCATCCTGGAGCCCAAGAAGGCCAAAGCCTCACACAGCCCCGCCTCCTCACCGACGGTCTCCAAAGATTCACCCCAGGCTCCAAGAACTTCGAGACGCACCTTTGTTCACAATGATCTCAAGTATTAGGCTCCCCTTTCATCAATCCCAGACTTTTCCTGAGATTCTTCTATGGAAGAGCAGCCCTTGGACACCCAGGACATCTAGAAAGACAACACACACAAGCACACAGGCACATGCGGCATGCACCCATGCTCCTGTACACATCCACTCACACGCACCCACCACAGGTAGACACACACACGGCAACTGGCAACAAAAGACATTCCTCGGGACACAAAGTGCAGGGATGAGGTGGGAGGGGGAGTGTCAACTTGTATGCCACGTTAAGGTCAGGAGAGCAGATGTACAATTCCGGCTCAATCCACCTTGTCTTAGGATTTTGTGCCAGAGGAGAGCACCATCGTGGGGGGAAAAATCATCATCTCTTTTCTCTTGATGATCCTGCCTGTCAATACAAGGCTGGGATCTGGTTGATAGGGGGCACCTGGCGCCTTTACTCGGCGATTATCTAGGAAAGAGCTTTCTGTTTTCATGAAAGGTTTTTAATTTTCAAAACCAGACGATTTTTCCACCTGAACCCTTTCAAAACCTTGCATTTCCACCTCTCTCGGCCTCACCCTCCATAGAGAAGTTAGGTAATATATGTTAATGAATTAAATGGTTGTTAAAACCATTATATACACACATGGAATAAGTCACCTCGCTGCCCACGAAAAATCAAATCAAAACCAACAAAACTGAGAAAGAAAATATAATGCCAGGAAGCAACCACCAACAGAATGAAAATGCTCTATTTTGATCCATGATCATTTCTAATAGAATGATAATATATCATGTTATAATATTATAAAATAATATAAGATATAATAAGGTAATATATAATATATAATAAAATATATTATAGAATTTCTTATGCAGGGATAATAACTTACTATAATATAATATGATATGAGAATATACCATGGAAATAATATAAAATTAAATAATTTAATGTAATGTTACATTATATTATATGATAATATAAAATTTTTAACATATAATATTACAATATATACTATAGCATATCATTGAATTTCTTATAAAATCATCATATAACATAATAGAATATATCCTATGTAATAATATCAAATATAATACAATATAATATTAAATATTACACTATGGTATACTACATCATAAAATAGGTTGAATATACAACATTATAATATGATGTAACAATAGACAATATATAAATATATAATAACAAAAAAATAATATAATAAAATATAAGTCAATATTATATAATATGTAATGTAATAAGATATATCGTGAAATATTGTATTATATTAAACAATATATCAAAGAATTTCATATTCAATAATAAGGTAACATATAAAAATAGAAATGATAATAGAATATATTATATATAATAAAATAATGGAAAATATAATAAATATAATGTTATGATATACTAATATAATATATAATAAATAGAATATATATAATGACATATATATTGTATAATAATATATTTTAATAAGAAAATAGTATATCTATGATTTTCTGATACAAAGAAATATGTAATATTTGATAAAATAGAATAATAGAATATCATATATATCAATGTAATATATTCTTATGTTATATTATATATATAATGTATAATATGTAATATAACATGTGATATACTGAAGAATTCCAGTATTAAAAATAATTGAACATATATTAATATAATATAATAATAAATAAATTTTGAATAAAATAATAAATCTATATATAATATTAAATAATGAAAAGAATATAATATGACAAAGAAAGTTGGTAATAATATCCTAAGTATAATTTCATATAATGTAATAAATATAATATTATAGATAAAATTATATTTCATGATATATATTATAAAAAACAAAACATTTTAATATATAATACAATACATAAAAGAATTTCTCACTTAGTGATAATATAACATATTATAATAGAATATATGATACGTAATAATACAATTAATACAATATACTGTTATAAAAAATATATAATATAAGATATCATAGAATTTCATAAAGAAGATATAAAATAATATTATAAAATAATAGAATATAAATATATATAATAATATAAAAGTATAAATATTATGATGAGATTTCAAATCATATTATATAATGTGATATATATAATAGAATTTCATATAGAATGATAATATAATAGGTAATATCATGTGAAAAATAGGAATATATCATATAATAATGTAATGGAATGTAATATATATCAAAATATTATAATATGTTATATTATATATAACACAATAAATATATGTCATAGAATTTCATATAGATTAATAATATAACATATTGTAATATAACAATAGAATATATCATATATAGTAGTAATATAAAGTCTTACACTATAAAATAATAAAATAAAATGATAAGAAATAAGATAATATAATCTATCATTGAATTTTATATAGAAGGATAGTATAACATATAGAAAAGAATATATCCTATATAATAATATAAACTAATAAATTCCCAAGAAATGTATTATAATATTAATATCAAAGAATGCCTTTTAGAATGTTAATATAATATATATAACATAATATTATGTAATAATATAATTATATATACAAATATAATATATCATATTATTTTATAAATTAATTATAATATATAAAACGAGGGTCATAATATGACATAATGTTCTATAATATATATTAATATATTATAATAAAAGTAATATGATAGTATTTATAATACATATAATGCAATATAGTAAATGTAATATAATATGATATAATATAATATAATATAATACATCATAATAATATAATATGTCATAGAGGCTTGTATCATCGGATGATAATGTTATATATTATAATATAATATTTGAATATATCATATAATAATGTAGCAACAAAATACAGTACAAAATAAATATAATAAATTAGATTAGGATTGTATCAGACAAATATATGACTTATACTGTAATATATCAGAATTTTGATAATAATGATAATGTAACATAAAATATCATATATAATAATATAAAATAATACACTATAATGTAATATATCAAAAAATTTCATATGAATGATAATATATATATAATATATAATTAATATGTTATAATAATAATAGAATAAATATAATAATAATATGATAATCATAAAAAATTATAAATGATATTATACCATATTATAATATAATATATCATATAAAATAATATAAAATCTTATAATAAAATAATAAAATATGATAAGGATATGATATAGTATATCCTTAGAATTTTATATAATAATAAGAAAACATATTATAATAGAATACATCATATAACATGGTATAAACTAATAAATGTAATATAAAATAATACAGTAAATAATATATCAAAGAATTACTTTCATAATGTTAATATAACATGATAATATAATATAATAATATATCATATATAAAAATATTATAGATCATACAATTTCAGAAACAATAACACCATAATATTATATTATAATAGTATATGCCACATATTTTAATATGAAACAATAAAATATATCGTATCATTTGGGTAATATAATGTCATATAGAATTATATAATAAATGTAATGTATATTATAATAAATATAACACACTATAATATAAGATATAATATATCACAGCATTTCATAGAGAATGATAATATTATATATCATAGTATAATATAAACATAGAATATATGATAGATAATAATATTAAAGAATATAAAATAACAAAATGGCATATGAAGTATCATCAAATATTATATTATAATGTAACCTATACCATATAATATATATCGAAATATGTTATGATATATGCTCATGGAATATATCATAAAAATTTAGTATAGAATCATAAGGTAATAAGTTATAATATAGGATATATCATATATATTAATATAAAAATAATAAAATATAATAAAACTCAATATAATATGTATTATATAACATGATATAACAGAGATTTCCTATAAAGAGATAATATAAATTTTATTATACAATGTAATAATACAATATACCAATATAAAGTAATAAAATATGATATAATATAATACAATACAATATGACATAATATAATATATGATGTGATATGATACAATATAATGTAATATACTATATTGTAGAATTTCATATCAAATGATAATATCATTATAGATTACGTCATATGTAATGATAGAATATATAACATGATGTAATACATCATAGAATTTCATATTCTATGATAATATATTGTAATAGAATATAATAATAGAATATATCATATATGATAATAGAATGGACTATATAATAATATGATATGATAAAGTATATTATATCACAAAATTACTTACCCAATGATAATATTACATAGTATAAGGTATTAGAATATATGTTAATACTATAAAAAAATGAAATGTAGTACAAAATAACATGATATCTTATATCATATTATGTTATGTTATATATAATATAAAATGTAATATATCAGAATTTCTTATACAATGACAATATATATTATAATATCAAATAGTGTATATCATATTTCATATTATATGTAAAATAAAATATATCATAGAATTTTGAATACAATTATATCACATATTATATTATAATAAAATAGAATATATCACATATAATAATATAAAATAATATAATACAATATATATAACATGACTTGAATTATATGATATGATATAATATATGATAAAATTTCATAGACTTGATATTATAACGTTATACCTGCTATAGGAATAGAATATCACATATAATAATATTATATAATAAAATATAGTATAATATATTATAGAATTGTGGAAATAATGATAATATAATAATATAATAGTATTATACCAATGGAATGTAGAATATATACTTAATATATATTAATATATCCTAACATAATATTAAATATATGTCATAGAATTTCATATAAAATGATAATATAACTTGTTCTAATAAATATAGAATATACTCAATGTAATATATAAATAATATAATCAAAATAAAAGAATAAAATATATGATATATGTAATAACATAATATAATATATATTATATAATTTTGATGAATGATGATATAATATATTATAATAATATATCTCTATATAATAATTTAAACTAATAAATGTAATAAAAGGATATAATAATATATAATATTTAATATATATCAAGAATTTATATGTGGTAAATGACATATAATATATTATTGAATTTTGTATAGAATGATTTTATAACATATGATCTAATATTAATATATCATGTACATATATAGTCAACACCACATAAAGCGAATAGAAATACCATCATATATCATATAATAATATACTAAATATAATATGATATAATACAATACAATATGATATAATATAACATGATATAACTTAGAGTATAGTGTAGTAAAATATATCATTGAATTTCTTATTGATTGATATTATCACATATCAATATATGATATGTTCATACAATATATCATATATAAGAATATAAAATAAAGAATATAAAATCATTGAATAGAATATAAATATTATAAAATAATGTAGTATATTATAACATATACATTATAATATATAATAAATATAATATGATACTATGTGATATGATACTATATAATTTAATATATCATCGAATTTAGTATAGACAGTATTAATGTAATATATAATCAAATGTAATAATAAAATATATTATAGATATTAATAATATAATATAATAATATGGAATTTATGTTCAATGATAATATACCATAATATAATAGTTTAATAACATAATATATTATATATGTATTAATATATACTAAATATTATATGGTAATAATTATATAATATAATATAGTATCATATGATATGATAACAAAATATTATATAATATAAGATTTCATATAAAATGATAATATAACTATCATAATTTAATAGAATAATAAATACATCATATGTAATAATAGAATAGAATAGAATATATATAATTATATGTTATATTGTAATAAACATATAATATAATTTATAATGATAATATAACATTACAATGGAATATAATAATATATCATATATCATATATAATAAAATACAATGTATAATAATATGATAAATGTAATATATAGAATTTCATAGAATGATAATATTATATTATAATATAATAATAGAATGGCTGTTATATAACAATATAAATAATAATGGTACAATATAACTAATATATTATATTATATTATATTATAATATATATAGATATAATATATCGAATTTTTAGAGAATGATAAACACTATAATTCATATAATTATATTATTTTATAAAATATGATGTCATACATCATATACAATGATAATATACCATATTATAATAAAATTTTAGAATATATCATATATCTTAATATACAATATTAAAATATATAATACAATATAATATAATCACATCACATAACATTATATGATATACGATATCACAGATTTATTGAATTCAAACATATAATTGAATATATCATGAATAATAATATAAAATATTATGATACAATATAATATTTCATAGAATTTCATATAGCATGGTAATATAACATCTAAATATAATGTGTCATATATTATATAGTATTATGATATAATATATAATATTATATTATATAATATATTATTATATCATATAATACAATATAATATGATATGATATAACATGAATTTCTATGTAGGATGATAACATATTATTTAAAATAATAATATATGTCCTATATAATAATATAATAACTAATATAATATAATATAGTGTCAATATATTGTATAATATATCTTTAGAATTTTTATATAACATAATATATTCCAGTTTATCACAATAATAAATATATCATATACAATCTATATAAAAATTATAAAATATAATATAATATAGAAAATATTTATTGCAGAAATTTTATTGGTAGAATAATATTACAGGCAATGACAAAATATAAATCTAACTTCATGATATAAGGAATTTGATGAAAGAATCCATATCAATATAGAGGATATGAGGGAAACAAACAATTTGTTTTTCTAAAAGAAGCTACTGTGAACAGTAGCATAGTTAGTGAACAAAATAGAAATTTAGAGATTAGAAGAAAATTGACCACAAATCACTTGATATCTCTATAAAGTTGAATTGAATAACAACTCACAGATCATAAAATAAATATTCATAAAATACAAGGAGAAGTAACTAACTGCATCAGACATAATAGGAATTATAAACAAATAAATATCAATATTTAACTTTATAATTAAATTTTAAAAGTAAATAGTTAAATTAAAAGATGTAGACTGTAACACACCAATAAGAAGGAACTTTAACATCTCTTTGTTCCGTATTATCAATTCAATACAAAATCAAGATAAAGTTAAAAATATATAATTGAAAACAATGCTGGAGAACTGAATTAAAAAAGACTTTGACATCCCACCAACTGATACCGTCACAGAATGTCCAAATGTAGAACCATGTCCAACTTTTATATAAAATTGACAATATATCAGAGCAAGGTATTTCAAGTAAAGGATAAAGGTAAGAATAGTTAATATTTCTTTACTGCCTATACGCAAGAAAAAAATATTACCATTGCATAAAGTATAAATAAACCTGCAGATTGAAACAGTGATTTAACAATAAATTCCAAAATAACAACTGATCAAAGAAATAAAGAAATAAACAATAGCAATTGTTAGTTATATATGATTTTTAAAATAAAAAACAACATATCAAAACCTCTGCAATGAAAATAAAGCAATCTTTTAGAGCAAAAAAAAAAAAACATTGTAACACACACATTAACAAAATATAAAAAGGAAGAGAATAGATTAATAAAGCAAATATGAATTTCCTAAAATTAGGAAATACAAATCTAGTTAGTTAAAATAAGAATAAATGGAGATGTTTTAGTCAGAGGAGAAATAGAATAAAGTGAAAAAATTGTGGAAAAGATAAAAATCTAAGATGTTTGAAAAGATTAACAAAATAAATAAATAAACATAATAGAATATATCATATATACTAATATACACAATAAATGTGCAATACATTACAATACAATAAAATAATATAAGACGATGTGATATGCTAAGGATAAGGAAAATATAACATATCGATTTTCATTTAGAATGATAATATAGCATCATAATAACATAAATCCTATATAACAATAGAATATATAATAATATGATATAATATATCATAGAATTTCATATACAATGATAATTCATTAGTATGTAATATAATAATACATATAATAAAAACAGAATATATGATAATATGATATAATAAAATATAATACTTTATAAAAGTATTAATAAAATAAAAATATAATATATATGATAATATTATATTGAATATATCATATCTAATAATATAAACTAATAAAATGTAGTATAATACAACATATAATGTTATATTTATTATGTTACATTATATGTAATATAAAATGTAATATATCACAGTTTTTAAATAAAATGATAATATATTATAATGTTATATATTAATAGTGGTGAGTATAGTATATAATAATATTATGTATAAATAATATACCGTAGAGTTCTTGATATAATAATAATATAACTTTATTTTATAATAAATTAATAGAGTATATCACATATAATATAAATAATTAAATATATATGACAGAATATAATATATAACATAACATGAGATAAAAGATATAGATATGATGTAATATAATATATCATATAATTATATACAATGATATAACATATCATAATATATTGTAAATCCTTTTAGAAATATATCTTAGAAAATATCATATAATATGTAATAATAAAATAGGATATAAAATATTACAAAATAATATATTAGAAGATAACATATATTAATATAATATAATAAATATAATATGATAGAATATAATATAATGTGGATATAATATCCTTTACAGAATTTATATAATGATAACAACATATTGTAATAGAATATACTAATATAATATATAATAATATAATACATTGTTATATATTAATGATATAATATAACATAATATAATATATATATGATATGATATATCAGAATTTAATAAATGATAATATATCATATTATTATAATAAAAATAAATATACATCATATTTAATAATATAAACTAAGTATTGTAAAATAATTTAAATAATATTCTTTATATGATGATATATAATGATATAATATATCATCAAAATCATATAGAATAATATAACATATTTTATTAAATATATCATATATAATAATATAATCTAATAAATGTAATACAAAATAATATTATATGAGATTTAATATAATAGATAAAATTTTATAGAATGTTAATACAAATATAATATATCATTGAATTTTATAGCATTACAACACATGACTTAATTATAATATTAGTATATATCATTGATTTTGATATGAAATAGCATATAAAATAATAAACATATAATGTATCATATATTAATATATCGATATGATATGCACATAATAAAATAAATATAATATATTGTGAAGTCATTTAATATATATGATATAACATGATATAATATATATCATACAATTTCATGTAGAATTCTATTATCACATATCATAATATATTATAATCAAACATTTTGTCATAAAAATATAAAATGATAGACAGAATAGAAAATATTATAAAATAATATGTAATAATATAACATATGCATACATATATACTTATATATAATATACTTTTCATATAGTGTATAATATGACTAATAATATAATAAATGTAATGTAATGTGATAGGCTATAATATGCTGTAATATAACAAAATTTAGTATGGAATGATAATGTAACATATTATAATAGAATATGTAATACATATATAAATATAAATAGTATAATACACCACAAATGATCCAATATGTTATAGAATATAGAATATAACAAATACTATTTAATATTATATATCATAGAATTAATTTTACAATGATCATATGCATATTATAATAGAATATATCATATATAATAATATATCAGAATTTCATATACAATGAAAATATTGCATATTAAACTATAATGTAATAATACAATATCTTATATATTCTAATATAAAATAATAAATATAATATGATATAGTACAATATATAATATAATTTGATATGATATATTGTAATATTATATAACATAGAATTTCATATATACAATGATAATATATCATCATAATGTAATATAATAATAGAATATAACATATAATAATAGAATAGAATACAATATAAGAATATGATATTTATATTATATCATAGAATTTCAAATAAATGATAATATATTATAATTGAATATAATAACGGACTCTATCATATAATAATAGAATAAATATATAATAATATAATATATCATAGAATTTATTATAATTATTATAATATAACATATTATAATATAATATGTGAATATATCATATATAATAATGTGAAATAATTTTACTTTGTAATAATATAGGATAATATATTATATTGTTACATTATATTATATAATAATATAACATGTAATATATATACCACTTATGAATGATAATATTATAATATAATAATATATATATCATATATAAATTTAATATAGAATTTTGAATTATTAATGATAATATGCCATAATATATTAGAATTTAAAATAATTAAAATATGTAATACAAATATATTATCATCATATATAATATAATATAATATATTATATCATAAATTATATCATAGAATTTATACAATTATGATATAACATAATATAATATGATTACAGTATATATCATGTATAATAATAAAAAGAATATTATATTGTACATTGTATACTTATTTCATAGAATTTTATATAGAATTGTAATATAAGAAATTATAATAGAATATATAACGTATTATAATGTATGTATAGTATATGATATAATATATTATAATATATACAATACAATATGACATAATATGATATAGAATTTCATATAGAATGATAATATAACATATTCTATAATAATAAAATAATTGTGTAGGCGTTATATATAATAATATCAAATAATTAAATATATAATACAATATAATATTCTATAATACATTCTAGGGACTTTTTATAGAAGAATAGAATATATTCTAATAAAATAATAATAAAATATATCATATATAATATATATAAATAATGAAATAAGATATAATTACAGAAAATTTATTGCAAGAAAATTTATTATAGAATAATAATACAGGCAATGAAGAAAATAGAATCTAACTTCCACAGGTGTATATATATATATATATATATATATATATATGCAAATTGATGAAACAATCCAATATCAATAAAAGAGTGGATACAAGGGACAAAGAACTTTTTGGTCTTACAAGAAGTATACCCCAATAGAAAAAAATATGAACAAAATAGAAATTAGAGATTAGAAGAAAATTGACCACAAATCAGTTGATTTCTCCCAACGTTGGAACTGAAAACAATCATCAGACTGATCCAAACAAATATTCATACATAAGAGAAAATAACCAACTGCACTGTACATAATAGGAATAATAAACAACAAATAAATATCAATATTTAACTTATACACTAAATTTAAAAGAAAACTAGCTAAATTAAAAATGTAGATAGTAACACACCCGTAAGAAGGAACTTTAACATCTCTCTCTAAGTTCCAAATACAAATTCAATACAAAATCACAAAAGCAAAATATAATTGAAAACATTGCTGGATGAACTGCAACTAAAAGACTTTTGACATCCTTAACAACTGATACACTGCCACAGAATATATAAATAAATTCCTCAGAATCACATCCAACTTTTTATAAAATTGGCAATATATTAGAGCATAAGGTATTATAAATAAAGGAAAAGTAAGAATAGTAAATATTTCTTTTACCACCGAGAAAAGAAAAGAGTTATCATTGTACAGATCCATATAAAAGCTGCAGAGATCCAAATAATGATTTAATAATAAATTCCCAAATAATAATCTGATCAAAAAAATAAACAAAGAAATAAAAACTATATTTGGTAGTTATATTAATTTTTTACGAAGACAACCCATCAAAACCTGTAATGAAAATAAAGCAATCTTCAGCTACAAAAAAAAAAAAAAAATACACTGTAAATACACATTAACAAAATAGAAAAGGAGAAGAGTAATACACTACACATGAATTTTAAAAATAATAGAAAAAATATAAACCTAGTTAAAATAAGAATAACATGGAGATTTTTTTTAAAGAGGAGAATAGATAACAGAAAACAAGAACATCGAAAAGATAAAAATTTAAGATGTTTTGTAAAGATTAATAATAAATGTAAACATTTAATAACCTGGTTGTTGAGAACAGAGAGATCTAGGAAGATGACAGATTAGGTCAGAAAATTTAAACCTCCAGATTTCTTCAAACATGATAAAATTCCATCCAGGAAAGAGCCTAAAATAAATATGATGGAACAGAACGATTCATACTACAAAAGGTAATAATGCTCTTCAATATGTATTTTCTAGAGTTATTACTGAAAGAATGAGGTGCTGAATTGGGAGGAACACGAATTCTGGCATTACAGTGGCTTATTGACCAAGAGTAGCAGGATAATAATAATAGATTTAGAGGGAAAAACTTTTCTGGGTGGTGGTCACAGTGAGGCAATGCTGTTACTTTCATATACAATTTTAGCAGCACTGTTCAGACTGTAATATTGGACACCTGCATGTTGTGGTGTAAGATGTACTAATATTGTTTAGGACACCCTGAAATGTACAATTTACTGGCTGCAGATTGCTCCCCTGAGCCCAATAAATTCATAAGCCCATCAAGAGCAGCTCAGCACTCCTCTGCATTTTTCTACTCTTATTGCTAAAATGGTCCTCTAAATTCAGCGTTACATAGTAATATTTCTATGCCATTAGTTCAAGCTCTTAAAATTTTTGTCATACCGTGATACCCAAGCCTGTTATTTTTCCTGTTACAATGAAAACTAGAAACAAATCTGAGTTACCTTGCTCATAATGAACCAACTCATCACAGAATACATGAGGTCTGTAAATATTTCTTTCAACCTCAACTCTTCCACTTTTTAAAACCTATCTCACAAAAAATGTTCTATCTCATGCCTTCCTATACTCAAAAAGCCTTCAACATAGTTTAGTGATTGGGCCTGATGATGCCCCTGAGTTCCTAAGGAAACAATCCCGCAATTTTTTTTCTCTGTTAATATGATTCCCACTTTGCTCTTTCCACCCTGAGTTGTATTCTTTTTCACTTCCCTAATTTAATTTCTTCAGACTACAAACTTTCTGAAGTTGGATACTATAGGTCAAGTATAGGAATTTTGATTTTTTTCATGCCACCTTTATATTTAAGGCTATCATTATACCATAATATTGCTCACTCATTTAAGAAACCAGTCGTCACGATGAGGCAATCTGTGATTTTATGTTAAAGAGACTCTCTATCCAAGAAGATATGACAACCATTCTTCTAGTCTTAGGAATTGCCTGGAATAGTGTAGTGTAGTTTTGCCCTCAGGTATGGCACATATCCAATAGTCCTCAGGGACTGTGACCTGGATCTTCTGACCAGAGGCAAAAACTCCAATTAATATACCATGTTGCCTTTTATCATTGCTACTATCATTTTATATTAATAACTAGATAAATCTAGTATAATTTTATCAAAAGGTAGGATTCTTAACAAGTAAACAAAGGCGATTTAACTTTCTGTTTTCACATGAAAAATAAAGGGGTTGGGATTCCTAAGTCATTCTGAGATATTGTCAGACGATGGAACAGCTCAGAAGTAATGAGATATTCGATAACAAATGTTTGGGAATGTTTTCTCTCACCACCTCCTTAGATAGATGAGCTCATTATTTTATGAAGTCTCTACCCTCTGGTACAATTTTATTTTACTACTCAACTTGTGATCTACTGCTATATGTGGTCAAGTGAGCCCAGGCTACCTAAGTTATAGGACAAGTTGCAATCAGCATGATGGAGAGAATCACTGGCATCTCCACAAAAACAATTGAAATCACAGATGCTCAGAATATTGGCATAAGGAAGGTTATTTAGGAACGAGTCAGTGCACATTCCAAAAAAGTCCACTTTGTTCAACTGCCTAGGGACCCATATCACTACCTACTTCCCAACAGGTATTGATATTCCCTCTCGTTCTACTCATTGTCTTAGTTAGCTTCCAGTTAGGTCAGTCCATTAGGGCAGATGGATAGACTTCGAACCTGTAGACAGGAAAATTCATCTCTATCAAATCTGTCCTCAGACAGTTATGACCTGATAATTCATTTATCCTACTTCGCCTCTATTTATAAATGAGGGGAGAAGGAAATGCAAACAATTCCAGTATCTTTAAACAACAAAACCCCCAAAGGGGTCACAGAAGACATGACTGAAAAGCAACTGAACAACAGACCCACTTCATATAATACTCTGACCACATAATGACCACCTATTAGACAAGTTCTTCTTTACTTAAAAATTCTAAAACTAGATTAGATCTAGAATCCATCTAAATAGATACTCCATACTTAAAAATACTATCGACTTTAATTGAAACATCTTAGTGACTCATCTATTCTTACTTTTTTTATGTTTCCTCAGTCTTACCATTTATTTGAATGCTATTTATTTTTATTATTGTATAAATAATTATATGAAGATGCCACCGAATTTTTGAGAATAGTTTCATGCAGGGCTGGTTCAATAGTGTAGGAAAACTATCAATATTGGCCATATTATCAACCAAATTAACAAAACCAAGGATCATCTCAATAGATGCAGTGAAGAGGAAGAGTTCTGTTCGCCCTACTGAGTTGCTCTTATATTCTCTGAGCCTCCCAGGGCACCAGGGGACTGCCAACCATCTCTACCTCTGCAGCTCGTCCCCGGAGCCTCAAGTAGCTTAGTGTTCAAGAGCAAATCTATTCTGACCCAGACAGAGCTGGAAGATTCAGCACAGGCTGAGGGAGAGCTCCTCAGAAAAGAGGTTTGTCTCCTCAGACTAGGTAGTCAGGCAAGTGTTTTGGGGGGCTGATAAAGGCTTCAGGACCAGCTTCTTACAGCTGCAGCATCCATCCCCTACACCTTCCCAGAAGCAATTTCACAGGACCCTGGACAGGCTAGTGTCCCAGACAGCAGCAAGGGATCCCTCGTTCTGAGTGCCCCCAGTCCCAGCCACCATTGTACCTCTCTCAGGCCACTCCTCCCAGTAACAGCAATGGTCTTAAAGCTTGCAAGTTGAGACCCTGGAACCCTGCCTGTAGACCTCCTCACCCCACTTGCAGCGTCTTATGGCCTGGTGAAGAATCTCCATTTGCCTACTGAGTCACCATATTCCTCTTCAGAGTCTGTGGGCACCAATGGGACCGCCAAATCATCTCTACCTTAGCAGCCTGTCCCTGGAGCCCAAGAACAGTTAAGTGTTCAAGAACAAATCTGGCCCCATCTGACCCAGACAGAACTGGGAGATTCAAAGAGGCTGGTGGAGCTCCCCAGGAAGAGAGGCTTGTCCTCAGGCTTCAGGTAGTCAGGGCAAGGTGTTCAGGGAGGGATGATGGAAGCCTGGGACCAGCTTCTCACAGCTGCAGCATCCAGCCCTACACTTCCCAGAAGCAATTTCCACAGGACCCTGACAGGCTAGTGTCCCAGACAGCGCAAGTGATCCTGTTCTCTGAGTGCCCCTGTGCAGTCCCAGCTACACCATTGTACCTCTTCAGGCCACCCCAGTAACAGCAATGGTCTGAAAGCCTGCAAGTTGAGACCCTGAACCCGGCCCAGACCTCCTGCTCCACTGCAGCCTATGACCCGATCAGAGCCCTGTTCGCCCCACTGGAATCGCTCACACCCCTCTTCAGAAAGCTCCCAGGGCACCAGTGGGGACTGCCAACCATCTCTACCTCTGCAGCCTGTCCCTGGAGTGCAGGAAGAACCAAGTGTTCAAGAGCAAATCTGGCCCCAGCTGACCCAGACAGAACTGGGAGATTCAGCACAGGCTGAAGGAGCTCCCCAGAAGAGAGGTTTGTCTCCTTGGGTTTCAGGTAGTCAGGCAAGGTGTTCAGGGAGGGATGGTGGAGAAGCCCAGGACCAGCTTCTTACAACCGCAGCATGCAGCCCCTTCACCTTCCCAGAAGGAGCTTCTGAGGACCCTGGTCACCTGCTGGGTGTCCAAGAAGCTCCTGCCCCGAACAACAGCAGCGGGCTCCCTGTTCTCTCGAGTGCCCCCCGGCAGTCCCAGCAACCTTTGCATTCTCTCTTTCAGGCCACTCCCAGCAGCAGCAATAGCAGGAGCCTGCCAGGCTCGGAAGATGTGGCCATGGGGCCCTCCACTTCTCCACTTGCCATGCCTTGCGAGCCCAGTGCCGAGGAGGCTCTGATCTCCATAATGGAGGCATGCCGCCGTCTCTTAGAAACCTCCCAGGGGACCAGTAGCGACTGTCTCTCCTCTGTGCCCTCCAAGCCAGTGAATCCTATCCCTGGAGCCCAAGAAGGCCAAAGTCTTCAACAGGAAATCTGGCCCTCCCTCACCGAGACGGTCTCCAAAGATTCACCCCAGGCTCCAAGAACTTCGGAGACGGCACCTTTGTCTCACAATGATTCCAGCGGCCAGGGCTCCCCTTTCATCATCCCAGACTTTTCCTGGGATTCCCTCTTCTAAGGAAGAGCAGCCCCTTGGACACCTAGGACATCTAGAAAGACACACAAGCACACACAGGCACATGCGGCCATGCACCCATGCTCCCAGACACATCCACTCACACGCACCCACTCACAGAGACAAGGAGACACACACACGGCAACTGGCAGCCGGCAAAGAAGCATTCCTCAGGACACAAAGTGCAGGGGATGAGGGGGTGGGGAGTGGGGAGTGCTGGCCCCATGCCACGCACAGGAGAGCAGATGTGCCAATTCCGGCTCAATCCACCTTGTCTTAGGATTTTGTGCCAGAGGAGAGCACCATCGTGGGGGGAAAAATCATCTCTTTTCTCTTGATGATCCTGCCTGTCAATACAAGGCTGGGATCTGGTTGATAGGGGGCACCTGGCGCCTTTACTCGGCGATTATCTAGGACAGAGTTTTCTGTTTTCATGAAAGGTTTTTAATTTTCAAAACCAGACGATTTTTCCACCTGAACCCTTTCAAAACCTTGCATTTCAATTTCCTCTCCTTACCCTCACTCCCTCCATAGAAGAGAAGTTAGGCAATATATGTTAAATGAATTGTTAAATGGTTGTTAAAACCATTATATACACACATGGAATAAGTCACTTCGCTGCCCAAGAAAAATCAAATCAAAACCAACAAAACTGAGAAAGAAAATATAATGCCAGGAAGCAACCACCAACAGAATGAAAATGCTCTATTTTGATCCATCATCATTTCTAATAGAATGATAATATATCATGTTATAATATTATAAAATAATATAAGATATAATAAGGTAATATATAATATATAATAAAATATATCATAGAATTTCTTATGCAGGGATAATAACTTACTATAATATAATATGACATGAGAATACACCATGGAAATAATATAAAATAAAATAATTTTATGTAAGGTTACATTATATTATATGATAACATAAAATTATTTAACATATAATATTATAATATATACTATAGCATATCATTCAATTTCTTATAAAATGATCATATAATAGAATAGAATATATCCTATATAATAATAGCAAATATAATACAATATAATATTAAATATTACACTATGGTATAATATAATACATCATAAAATAGGATGAATATACAACATTATAATATGATATAACAATAGAAAATATATAAATATATAATAACAAAAAAATAAAAAATAATAAAAAATATATAATTCAATATTATATAATATGTAATGTAATAAGATATATCGTGAAATATTGTATTATATTAAATAATATATCAAGGAATTTCGTATTCAATAAAAATGTAACATATAAAAATAGAAATGATAATAGAATATATTGTATATAACAAAATAATGGAAAATATAATAAATATAATGTTACGATATACTAATATGATATATAATAAATAGAATATATATAATGACAGTATATAATATATAATATTTTAATATATAACACAGTATATCATGGATTTTCTGATACAAAGAAATATAACATTTGATAAAATAGAATAATAGAATATATCATATATAACAATATAAAAGAATCAATGTAATATAATTTTATATTATATTACATATAATGTATAATATGTAATATAATATGTGATATAACAAAGAATTACATATTTAAAAATACTAGAACATATATTAATATAATATAATAATAAATAAAATATTGAAATAAAAATAATAAAATCATATATAATATTAAATAATGAAAAATAATATAATATGACAAATAAAAGTTGGTACAATATCCTAAGTATAATTTGATATAATGTAATAAATATAATATTATAGATAAAATTATATTACATGATATATATTATAAAAAACAAAACATTTTAATATATAATACAATATATAAAAGAATTTCTCACTTAGTGATAATATAACATATTATAATAGAATATATGATACGTAATAATACAAATTAATACAATATACTACATAAAAATATAATATAAGATATCATAGAATTTCATAAAGAAAGATAAAATAACATTATAAAAAATAATAGAATATAACATATATAATAATATAAAAGTATAAAATATTATGATGAGATTTCAAATCATATTATATAATGTGATATATATAATAGAATTTCATATAGAATGATAATATAACATTATAATATCATGTGAAAATAGAATATATCATATATAATAATGTAATGGAATGTAATATGTATCAAAATATTATAATATGTTATATTATATATAACACACAATAAATAATATATGTCATAGAATTTCATATAGATTAATAATATAACATATTGTAATATAACAATAGAATATATCATATATAGTAGTAATATAAAGTCTTACACTATAAAATAATAAAATAAAATGATATGAAATAATATAATATAATCTATCATAGAATTTTATATAGAAGGATATTATAACATATAAAAATAGAATATATCCTATATAATAATATAAACTAATAAATTTAATAAAAGTATTATAATACAATATCAAAGAATGCCTTTTAGAATGTTAATATAACATATTATAACATAACATAATGTAATAATATATCACATATACAAATATAATATATCATATTATTTCATATAAAATTTAATTATAATATATAAAATTTATGGATCATATCATGATATAATGTCTTATAATATATATTAATATAATATAATAAAAGTAATATGATATAATATAATACATATAATGCAATATAGTAAATGTAATATAATATGATATAATATAATATAATCATAATAATATAATATGTCATAGAGGCTTGTATCGGATGATATTGTTATATATTATAATATAATATTTGAATATATCATATAATAATGTAAAGTAACAAAATACAGTACAAAATAATGTAATAAATTAGATTAGATTAGATTAGACAACATATGACTTATACTGTAATATATCATAGAATTTTTGGTAGAATGATAATGTAACATAATATATATCATATATAATAATATAAAATAATACACTATAATGTGATATATCAAAAATTTCATATGAATGATAATATAGCATATAATATATACTAATATGTTATAATAAATAATAGAATAAATATAATACAATATGATAATTCATAAAATTTCATATAGAATGATATTATACCATATTATAATATAATATATCATATACAATAATATAAAATCTTACAATGTAAAATAATAAAATATGATATGATATGATATAGTATATCCTAGAATTTTTTATATAATAATAAGAAAACATATTATAATAGAATACATCATATAACATGGTATAAACTAATAAATGTAATATAAAATAATACAATAAATAATATATCAAAGAATTACTTTTATAATGTTAATATAACATATGATAATATAATATAATAATATATCATATATAAAAATATTATAGATCATACAATTTCAGAAACAATAAGACCATAACATTATATTATAATGGTATATACCACATATTTTAATATGAAACAATAAAATATATCATATCATTTGGGTAATATAATGTCATATAGAATTATATAATAAATGTAATGTATATTATAATAAATATAACACACTATAATATAAGATATAATATGTCACAGCATTTCATAGAGAATGATAATATTACATATCATAGTATAATATAAACATAGAATATATGATAGATAATAATATTAAAGAATATAAAATAACAAAATGGCATATGAAATATCATCAAATATTATATTATAATGTAACCTATACCATATAATATATAATGAATATGTTATGATATAATGTCATGGAATATATCATAAAATTTAGTATAGAATGATAAGGTAACAGGTTATAATAGAATATATCATATATATTAATATAAAATAATAAAATATAATAAAACTCAATATAATATGTATTATATAACATGATATAACAGAGATTTCCTATAAAGAGATAATATAAATTTTATTATACAATGTAATAATACAATATACTAATATAAAGTAATAAAATATGATATAATATAATACAATACAATATGACATAATATAATATATGATGTGATATGATACAATATAATGTAATATACTATATCGTAGAATTTCATATCAAATGATAATATCATTATAGATTACGTCATATGTAATGATATAATAGAATATATAACATGATGTAATACATCATAGAATTTCATATTCTATGATAATATATTGTAATAGAATATAATAATAGAATATATCATATATGATAATAGAATGGAATATATAATAATATGATATGATAAAGTATATTATATCACAAAATTACTTACCCAATGATAATATTACATAGTATAAGGTATTAGAATATATGTTAATACTATAAAAAAATAAAATGTAGTACAAAATAACATGATATATTATATCATATTATGTTATGTTATATATAATATAAAATGTAATATATCAGAATTTCTTATACAATGACAATATATTATAATATCAAATAGTGTATATCATATTTCATATTATATGCAAAATAAAATGTATCATAGAATTTTGCATACAATGATATCACATATTATATTATAATAAAATAAAAGAATATATCACATATAATAATATAAAATAATATAATACAATATATATAACATAACTTGAATTATATGATATGATATAATATATGATAAAATTTCATAGACTTGATATTATAACGTTATACAATATAGGAATAGAATATATCACATATAATAATATTATATAATAAAATATAGTATAATATATTATAGAATTGTGGAAATAATGATAATATAATAATATAATAGCACATACTAATGGAATATAGAATATATACTAATATATATTAATATATCCTAACATAATATTAAATATATGTCATAGAATTTCATATAAAATGATAATATAACTTGTTCTAATAAAATAAGACAATATACCAAATGTAATAATATAAAATATTACACTGTAAAAAATAAAAGTAATAAAATATATGATATGCTATGTAATAACATAATATAATATATTATACAATTTTGATGAATGATGATATAACATATTATAATACAATATATCCTATATAATAATTTAAACTAATAAATGTAATAAAAAGGATATAATAACATATAATATTTAATATATATCAAAGAATTTCTTATACAGTGGTAAAATGACATATAATATATCATTGAATTTCGTATAGAATGATTTTATAACATATGATCTAATATTAATATATCATATATTATTATGTGAAATAACACCACATAAAATAATGAAACATATCATATATCATATAATAATATACTAAATATAATATGATATAATACAATACAATATGATATAATATAACATGATATAACTTAGAGTATAGTGTAGTAAAATATATCATTGAATTTCTTATAGATTGATATTATCACATATCAATATATGATATGTTCATACAATATATCATATATAAGAATATAAAATAAAGAATATAAAATCATTGAATAGAATATAAATATTATAAAATAATGTAGTATATTATAACATATACATTATAATATATAATAAATATAATATGATACTATGTGATATGATACTATATAATTTAATATATCATCGAATTTAGTATAGACTGATAATGTAACATATAATCAAATGTAATAATAAAATATATTATAGATATTAATATAATATAATGTGTCATAGAATTTCATGTTCAATGATAATATACCATATTATAATAGTTTAATAACACAATATATTATATATGTATTAATATATAATACTAAAATATTATATGGCACAATACTATATAACATAATATAGTATCATATGATATGATGAAATGTAATATTATATATCATAAGATTTCATATAAAATGATAATATAACCTATCATAATTTAATAGAATAATAAAATACATCATATGTAATAATAGAATAGAATAGAATATATAATTATATGTTATATTGTAATAAAATATATAATATAATTTCATACAATGTGATAATATAACATTACAATGGAATATAACAATAGAACATATCATATATAATAAAATACAATGTATAATAATATGATAAAATGTAACATATAGAATTTCATATAGAATGATAATATTACATATTATAATATAATATTAGAATGTATGTTATATAACAATATAAAATAATACAATGTGGTACAATATAACTTAATATATTATATTATATTATATTATATTATATATGATATAATATATCATTGAATTTTTGTAGAATGATAAACATCATATAATAATCATATATATCATATTATTTTATAAAATATGATGTCATACAATTTTGTATACAATGATAATATACCATATTATAATAAAATTTTAGAATATATCATATATCTTAATATACAATATTAAAATATATAATACAATATAATATAATCACATCACATAACATTATATGATATACGATATCACAGATTTCTTATTGAATTCAAACATATAATTGAATATATCATGAATAATAATATAAAATATTATGATACAATATAATATTTCATAGAATTTCATATAGCATGGTAATATAACATCTTAAAATATAATGTGTCATATATTATATAGTATTATGATATAACATATAATATTATAATATATAATATATTATTATATCATATAATACAATACCATATAATATGATATGATATATCATAGAATTTCATGTAGGATGATAACATATTATTTAAAAATAATAATATATGTCCCATATAATAATATATAATAACTAAATATAATATAATATAGTGTCATATTGTATATTACATCTTAGAATTTTTATATAACATAATATATTCCAGTTTAATACAATAATAGAATATATCACATATAATCTATAAAATTATAAAATATAATATAATTACAGAAAAATATTTATTGCAGAAATTTTATTACAGAATAATATTACAGGCAAATGACAAAAAATATAAATCTAACTTCCACAGATATATATGGAATTTGATGAAAGAATCCAATATCAATATAGAGTGGATATGAGGGAAAACAAACAATTTGTTTTTCTAAAAGAAGCTTACGTAAATAGCATAGTTATGAACAAAATAGAAATTAGAGATTAGAAGAAAATTGACCACAAATCACTTGATATTCCCAAAGTTGGAATTGAAAATTAACAATCTCACAGATCATAAACAAATATTCACAACATAAGGAGAAGTAACTAACTGCACTGTGACATAATAGGAATTATAAACAAATAAATATCAATATTTAACTTATACACTAAATTTTAAAAGTAAAATAGCTAAATTAAAAGATGTAGACTGTAACACACCAGTAAGAAGGAACTTTAACATCTCTATGTTCCACATTAATTCAATACAAAATCAAGATAAAGCAAAATATATAATTGAAAACAATGCTGGAGAAACTGGAATTAAAAGACTTTTGACATCCTACCAACTGATACTGTCACAGAATGTCCAAATGCCTCAGAACCATGTCCAACTTTTATAAAATTGACAATATACTAGAGCATAAGGTATTTTCCAAGTAAAGGATAAAGTAAGAATAGTTAACATTTCTTTTACTGCCCATAATGCAAGAAAAAGAGTTACCATTGTACAAAGCATAAATAAAACCTGCAGATTGAAACAGTGATTTAACAATAAATTCCAAAATAATAACTGGATCAAAGAAATAAAGAAATAAAACAATAGCAATTGTTAGTTATATGATTTTTTAAAATAAAACAACATATCAAAACCTCTGCAATGAAAATAAAGCAATCTTTAGGGAGCAAAAAAAACCCAAAAAAAACATTGTAACACACACATTAACAAAATAGAAAAGGGGAAGAGTAATAGATTAATAAAGCAAATATGAATTTCCTAAAAATTAGGAAATACAAATCTAGTTAAAATAAGAATAAAATGGGAGATGTTTTAAAATAGAGGAGAAATAGATAAAGTGAAAAAAATTGTGGAAAAGATAAAAATCTAAGATGTTTGAAAAGATTAACAAAATAAATAAAT
The DNA here is from genome assembly GCF_902635505.1 of Sarcophilus harrisii. NCBI lineage: Eukaryota > Metazoa > Chordata > Mammalia > Dasyuromorphia > Dasyuridae > Sarcophilus > Sarcophilus harrisii. Next base: position 605,950,446 of record NC_045428.1, read on the forward strand.
AAACATAATAGAATATATCATATATACTAATATACAACAATAAAATGTGCAATACATTACAATACAATATAAAATAATATAAGACGATGTGATATGCTATGATATAGTGTAATATAATATATCATCGATTTTCATTTAGAATGATAATATAGCATCATAATAACATAAATCCTATATAACAATAGAATATATAATAATATGATATAATATATCATAGCATTTCATATACAATGATAATTCATTAGTATGTAATATAATAATACATATAATAAAAACAGAATATATGATAATATGATATAATAAAATATAATACTTTATAAAAGTACATACAAAATAAAAATATTACATATGATAATATTATATTAGAATATATCATATCTAATAATATAAACTAATAAAATGTAGTACAATACAACATATAATGTTATATTTATTATGTTACATTATATGTAATATAAAATGTAATATATCACAGTTTTTAAATAAAATGATAATATATTATAATGTTATATATTAATAGTGTAGAGCATATATAATAATATTATGTATAAAATGTAATATACCGTAGAGTTCTTGATACAATAATAATATAACTTTATTTTATAATAAATTAATAGAGTATATCACATAATATAAATAATTAAATATATGACAGAATATAATATATAACATAATATGAGATAGTATGATATGATATGATGTAATATAATATATCATATAATTTCATATACAATGATATAACATATCATAATATATTGTAACCTTAGAAAATATATCTTAGAAAATATCACATATAATATGTAATAATAAAATAGGATATAAAACATTACAAAATAATATATTAGAAGATAACATATACAATATAATATAATAAATATAATATGATAGAATATAATATAATGTGATATAATGTCTCATAGAATTTTCTATATAATGATAACAACATATTGTAATAGAATATACTAATATAATATATAATAATATAATACATTGTTATATATTAATGATATAATATAACATAATATAATATATAATATGATATGATATATCAGAATTTCATATTGAATGATAATATATCATATTATATTATAATAAAATAAAAGAATACATCATATTTAATAATATAAAATCTTGCATTGTAAAATAATTTAAAATAATATTCTTTTATATGATGTGATATATAATGATATAATATATCATCAAAAATCATATAGAATAATATAACATATTTTATTAAAATATATCATATATAATAATATAATCTAATAAATGTAATACAAAATAATATTATATGAGATTTAATATAATAGATAAAAAATTTTATAGAATGTTAATACAACATAATATATCATTGAATTTCTTATAGCATTACAACATATTATGACTTAATATAATATTAGTATATATCATTGATTTTGATATGAAATAGCACATAAAATAATAAAACATATAATGTATCATATATTAATATATCGATATGATATGACATAATAAAATAAATATAATATATTGTAAAGTAATATAATATATATGATATAGCATGATATAATATATATCATACAATTTCATGTAGAATGCTATTATCACATATCATAATATATTATAATCAAACATTTTGTCATAAAAATATAAAATGATAGACAGAATAGAAAATATTATAAAATAATATAAAATAATATAACATATGCATACATATATACTTATATATAACATACTATATATATACAATATGATCAATAATATAATAAATGTAATGTAATGTGATAGGCTATAATATGCTGTAATATAACAAAATTTAGTATGGAATGATAATGTAACATATTATAATAGAATATGTAATATACATAAATATAAAATAATAAAATATAATACACCACAAAATGATCCAATATGTTATAGAATATAGAATATAACAAATACTATTTAATATTATATATCATAGAATTTATTTTACAATGATCATATACATATTATAATAGAATATATCATATATAATAATATATCAGAATTTCATATACAATGAAAATATTGCATATTAAACTATAATGTAATAATACAATATCTTATATATTCTAATATAAAATAATAAAATATAATATGATACAGTACAATATAATATACTCTGATATGATATATTGTAATATTATATAACATAGAATTTCATATACAATGATAATATATCATATCATAATGTAATATAATAATAGAATATAACATATAATAATAGAATAGAATACAATATGTAAGAATATGATATTTATATATTATATCATAGAATTTCAAATAAAATGATAATATATTATAATTGAATATAATAATGGACTCTATCATATATAATAATAGAATAAAATATATAATAATATAATATATCATAGAATTGCATATACAATTATAATATAACATATTATAATATAATATGTGAATATATCATATATAATAATGTGAAACAATTTTACTTTGTACAATATAGGATAATATATTATATTGTTACATTATATTATATACAATATAACATGTAATATAGTATACCATTGAATTTCTCATAGAATGATAATATAATATAATAATAGTATATATCATATATAAATTTTAATATAGAATTTTGAATACAATGATAATATGCCATAATATATTAGAATAAAATAATTAAAATATGTAATACAATATAATATCACATAACATAATATAATATTATATCATAAATTATATCATAGAATTTCTTATACAATTATGATATAACATATTATAATATGATTACAGTATATATCATGTATAATAATAAAAAAGAATATTATATTGTACAATATTGTATACTATTTCATAGAATTTCATACAGAATTGTAATATAAGAAATTATAATAGAATATATAACGTATTATAATGTATGGTAGTATGATATAATATATTATAATAGCATACAATACAATATGACATAATATGATATAGAATTTCATATAGAATGATAATATAACATATTCTATAATAAAATAATTGTGTATGTCATATATAATAATATCAAATAATTAAATATAATATAATACAATATAATATTCTATAATATATCTTAGGACTTTTTATAGAATAGAATAGAATATATTCTAATAAAATACAATAATAAAATATATCATATATAATATATAAAATAATGAAATATGATATAATTACAGAAAAAATATTTATTGCAGAAAATTTATTATAGAATAATATTACAGGCAAATGAAGAAAAATATAAATCTAACTTCCACAGGTGTGTATATATATATATATATATATATATATATATATATATGCAAATTGATGAAACAATCCAATATCAATAAAGAGTGGATACAAGGGACAAAAGAACTTTTTTTGGTCTACAAGAAGTATACCTAAATAGAAAAAAATATGAACAAAATAGAAATTAGAGATTAGAAGAAAATTGACCACAAATCAGTTGATTTTCCCAACGTTGGAACTGAAAATTAACTATCAGACTGATCCAAACAAATATTCATAACATAAGGAGAAATAACCAACTGCACTGTACATAATAGGAATAATAAACAACAAATAAATATCAATATTTAACTTATACACTAAATTTAAAAAGAAAACTAGCTAAATTAAAAAATGTAGATAGTAACACACCTGTAAGAAGGAACTTTAACATCTCTCTCTAAGTTCCAAATAAATTCAATACAAAATCAAGCAAAAGCAAAAAATATAATTGAAAACATTGCTGGATGAACTGCAACTAAAAGACTTTTTGACATCCTAACAACTGATACTGCCACAGAATATACAAATTCCTCAGAATCACATCCAACTTTTATAAAAATTGGCAATATATTAGAGCATAAGGTATTTTGCAAATAAAGGAAAAAGCAAGAATAGTAAATATTTCTTTTACTGCCCATAGTGCAAGAAAAAGAGTTATCATTGTACAGACCATAAGTAAAAGCTGCAGATCCAAATAATGATTTAATAATAAATTCCCAAATAATAACTGGATCAAAAAAATAAACAAAGAAATAAAACTATAGTATTTGGTAGTTATATTAATTTTTTTTACGAAGACAACGTATCAAAACCTCTGCAATGAAAATAAAGCAATCTTCAGCTAGCAAAAAAAAAAAAAATACACTGTAACACACACATTAACAAAATAGAAAAGGAGAAGAGTAATACACTACATATGAATTTCCTTAAAAATAGAAAAATACAAACCTAGCTAAAATAAGAATAACATGGGAGATTTTTTTTTAAAGAGGAGAAATAGATAAATAGAAAAACAAGAAATTATCGAAAAGATAAAAAATCTAAGATGTTTGTAAAGATTAATATAATAAATAAACATTTAGTCAACCTGGTTAAAGAGAACAGGAGAGGATTCAGGGAAGATGACAGATTAGGTCAGAAAATTTAAACTCTCCAGATTTCCTCTTCAAACATGACAAAATTCCATCTCAGGGAAAACATAGAGCCCTTAAAAATAAATATGAGTTGGAACAGAACTGTAGTTTTCCTGAGACTAGGAGGGAGGTTTGGCTCTTGTAAAGTGTAAACTTCTCCAAAATAACACCACTGAAAGAGCAAGCATTGGGCCCTAGGGCTAGCTAGGTTGGAAGATGACCTCAACTCTAGTACAGAAACTTTCACCTAGACAGTATGGAGAGTTGGATCTCTGAGGTGGGAAACATTAAGGGAATCTCTGCTGATAAAGGACACCAAGCCCAGCTGTGATTCCTCCATGCACCCCTGCATGTGAAGGGGCTAGCACATTCCTGATCAATAAAGAAGCAGTGGGGCAGGATTCTGCTACACTCACTCACAGGAGAGTGAAGTTCTTGGTTTCAGGTTCCAGGTCAGGGGGGAGAACTGACGGAGCGCCTGATGTCAGCAACCCCATGCCACATACTCAAGAACTGGGGTGATTTCAGCAATACCAGCATCTCACACCATATGCCAAGGGAAGGTCAAAATGGGTACATAATTTAGACATAAAGGATAATAGCATAAGCAAATTAGGGAAGCATGGAAAAAAGGAAGAATTTATCACCAAACAAAAGATAGAGAAAATTATGAAAGGTAAAAGAGATAATATTGATTTCATGGAATTAAAAAAAATTTTCACAAACAAAACCAATACACCCAAAATTAAAAGGAAAATAGGAAACTGGAGAAAACATTTTAGGGTAAATTTCTCTAATAAAGGCCTTATTTTTCCCAAATATATAGGGAATTTAACTAAATTTATTAAAATAACAGTCATTCCCCAATTGAGCAATAGTTGAAGGACCTGAACAGGCAGTTTTCTGAATGAAAAAATTAAAACTATTCATGATCATATAAAAATACTCTAAATAGCATAATTGAAAATGTAAATTAAAACAACTCTGAGGTATCATCTCCAGGGCATATATGTGTAGATGGATATATTTAACCCCACCTCCCCCCCCAAAAAAATTCATTATATATAATAATAAACACAAGATAAAAAGGAATTAGGACAGTGAATGGTTAACTGTGGAAATTGAGTAAATCACACTGATTCCATGTTATGACTCAATTCTGTGCCTAGTTTGGTTTCTATTCAATTATGAATCCAATTTCTATTGAGAGAAAAAATTTTATCCAGTTGCAGGAAATGGGAGAAAATCTTTGCATTGTTTGAATCGAGCCCTGCATGGGTAGGAAACTAGAACACCTATTCATGCTACTTAGAGACTTTTATCCAATAACCTAGGTTACACTGACCTGAAATTCAGTCAGATTTAAAGACTGATGCAACAAATTTTCTCACAATTGTGCACCTCTAGTAATCTGTTTTATCTGAAAACTGGCCCTCAGCTGATCAATCACTTTTCATGTTTCATTTCCATGTTCCTTTGATTCCTTTCAGACATTTTGGGAAGTGAGCATCTCATTTTATTATTTCAAGGAACTGTACCTGTTCACTCTACTCCTCTCAACTTGGTAACTGCCTATACTTTAATCCTACTAGAAATCAGATTACCTGATGTTATATTCTTTCTTTTTAATTAATCATTTTTAATATTTAAAAATGTCTGTCTCCCCCTGTATTCATGGTGAAGGCCTAAGCTTAGCAGATCTGATTTCACTTTGTTACAAAATTGGAATTCATTGGTTAATAAATCTCAGAAGATCAAATTGATGTTTTCTCAATCAGCTATTTATATTATGTTTTTTAATTTCATGAAATCAAAATTATCACATAAAATTTAAAATAATGTACTAGAGCAGAGCTATTATTCAGTTAAACCCAAAAGACAAAAGATAGATATCATAACTTTACATAATGCTATAGTAAAAATAGTTATGATAAAAGAAATAAATAAGAGAAAGTATATTATTCTTAAAATCATCATACATATTTATATTCCTCAAAATTGTTTTCAGAGCCTCATATAAGTGCTAATATTTTGCCTCATAATGATTTTCCTTAATGAAATTTTCTGCCACTTCTCTATGCTCCAGTCCTTTAAAATTGTGTTATTTAGTCTTCAAATGCTTTTCATGCTATCTTCAGGAACCTTTTTCAATGTTATTTTGATTACACTCTGATAAATGATATGTTTGGTATTTCTCATTTCAGTCATTTGTGTGGGGGAGAGAATTCTTTATACCCTCATACAAGATCACAGGTGCCACAGGTCAGGCACAGATAGTCCACATGAACTTTGGAGTGGAGATGTCTCCTATTTGCACATCTCTAACTCCTATGTTCTTCTAGCCTACTGCAATTCTGCTTTGCTCATAGAACACAGTGCCTTCCCTGAGGAGGCACACCACAGTAAACAGTCCTATATCAGTGTCTCCCATGTCATGCAATCAATTGCAAAGGTTCTTCAGAGAGGCCTTGAGAAAGTCCTTGTATCCCTCTTTCTGAATTCCACCTGAGTACTTGTCTTGTGTGAATTCTCTGAAAAGGAATCTTTCAGCATTTGAATATGACCAGCCCATCAGAGTTGGACTCTCTGCAGTAAGTTTGAATGCTTGGCAGTTCAGCTTGAGAAAGGACCTCAGAGTCAGAATTCTATCCTGCCAGGTGACCTTCAGAATCTTCCTCAGGCAAAAGCGATTGGCATGGCATTGGTTCATTGTCTAGGTTTCACAGGCAGCAACAATGAAGTCAGCACACGGCTCTGTAGCCCTTCATTTTGGTAGTTACTCTAATATCTCTTCTCTCCACATTTTCTTTTGAAGCCTCCCAAACAATGAGCTATCTCTGGCAAAGTGTTTGTCAACACCATCATCTCTATGGATGTCCAGGAAAGTATGCTGCCAAAGAAATTGTCCTTTCCACTGATTCACAATTTCTCCATTTTCTCTGACCAATGGTTTTGATGATAGTTTTGTTGGTGTGCTGCTGGCTCTTGGGGAGCCTCTGTTTTCTTAGTGTTCATTACTCAAGAGGAGTATGTTCTAGAGACTGCTGGAGACTTTAGATGGGGTCAGGATGCAGGGAAAGGGGCACTGAAGAAAAAGATCAACTGCAACTTGTGACTATGGAGCTATCCAAGATTCTAGCAAAACCTGGGAGATGGTCACTGGAAATTCTTTGGGTGAAGAAGGAAGTGAGAAACATTTATTTTAAATGGTAATCCTTCCCTAGAGGATAAACAAAATATGGAAGATAAAGTCTCCTTTTGGAGAAAGGTCTGTCTTCTCTCATAAGGCAAGATTTCTCCTGTCTCTCTTTTCTATATATCTCTGTGAGAACTGCACTAGTATCATTTTTAAAAAGTAAATTGTTAATTGACTTGGTTTTCCTATCTTACCCAACTTAGAAGTACAGTGACTACTCATGGGAACATTGATCTGCTGTTTCCAACCCAGTTTGATTCACCTTCCCTTTAAGCAATCTGGTCCTCTCTCCCCAACACACACACACATCCACTGGGGATCCACCATATTAACGCCTTAGTACTGACACCTCTGGTGGACATAACTCATAATTTCCAAGCTCAAAGATCTTCTAGTCACAGCTTCCCCAGCAGTAGGGATTATAGTGTGAACCACCATCTTTTGCTGAAGTGACCTTCCAGTGCCCTTTTAGAATGATCTATCCCAAACCAAATCAATGAAGAAACAGAAAGAAGTCCTAGGGAGAAAAGAACACTGACATACCAAATCTTAAGTGTTTTGAAGACCTCAGAATTTGAGCAGAACAAAATAGGTGGTGGAAAATAGGGCAGTGAAATTTCTGTGTCTCTGCTGCCCTCTCCTGGCTCCTGGCTAGAGAACATTCGCATCTTAACAGATGCTTCAGATTTTATTTAAAAGGAACTAGATACAAGTTCTGCTGCTTATCTTGGTCTGCTCCATTTGGAAAACAAAGTTCACCGCACTCCCTGGAGCCACAATGCTGAGCCAAACAAACTGTCGGACTTGGGCATTCTCTCCCCATACCTACATGGAAAGCAGATCAAGGGAGGAAACAACAAAGCCACATTTGCCCTGGCATGCAGATCCTACCTATAAAGGTGGGTGAGTTCTAAGGTTCAGCTTTTCCTTCCTCAATGACATTTATTTTATAATAGCATTAAGACTACTTTAGGGATATTTGGCAATCTAAAAGTATTCTTCACACTTCCATTAGCAGATAAATGAGGCAAAATAGAGCACATCCATTGCCAGTAGAAACTAAATTTTTAGACATCTTTCAAAATGATTCCTTATAAATACATTAGTGATTATAAGAGGACACAGAGAAAGCTTGCACATTGTGGGACAAAGGAATGAGTTATTTTCTGTACATCAATATCACTTCTCTATGCAACTGTTAAAGCATTATCACACTAGAGAATCAATTAAATTCACTTGACAATTAGAGACAGCAAGTCTATGTCTAGGACTCAAAGATGTATCACCAGATTCTGTGTGATAGTTATTCCCAGGAGCTTGAAGAGAGTTCCACTATCCCTGGGGAGTTAGAATATTTCTTTCTTGACATACTTCAGCTCTGCTCCATTTCCTTTATTGCATTCCACCACTATCAGAAAGCCAGTAACTTGCCACCACAGTTCAATTTAACCATAATATTGACTAACTTTTACAAAAGAATATTCTCTCTTTTTACTTTTTGAGATAAGTTTTGAGAAATCTTTGAGAAGTTTTATTGACAGAACATATGCCTGGATAATTTTATACAACATTATCCCTTACAATCACTTCTGTTCTGACTTTTCCTTCATTCCGTCCACCCCTCTTCTAGATGGCAAGCGATCCTATACATAGTTAAATATTTTATAGTATATCCCAGATACAATATATGTGTGCAAAACCAATCAGCTCTCTTGTTGCACAGGCAGAATTGGATTCAGAAGGTAAAAATACCTGGGAATAAAAACAAAAATGCAACAGTTTACCCATTTTCCAGTGTTCCTTCTCTGGGTGTAGCTTCTTCTAGCCATCAATTGATCAATTGGAACTGAGTTAGATTTTCTCTTTGTTGAAGATATCCACTTCCATCAGAATACATCCTCGATACAGTATTGTTGTTGGAAGGTATAATGATCTCCTAGTTCTGCTCATTTCACTCAGCATCAGTCCATTAAAGTCTCTCAAAGCCTCTCTGTATTCATCCTGCTGGTCATTTCTTACAGAACAATAATATTCCATAACACTCATATACCACAATTTATCTAACCATTCTCAATTTATGGGCATCCATTCATTTCCAGTTCTAGCTACCATGAAAGGGCTGCCACAAACATTTTAGCACATACAGGTCCCTTTCCTTCTTTAGTATTTTTTGGGGGATGTAAGCCCAGTGGTAGCACTGCTGGATCAAAGGGTATGCACAGTTTGATAACTTTTACAGGGGCATAATTCCAGGATTACTCTCAGAATGGTTGGATTCATTTACAACTCCACCAACAATGCATCAGTGTCCCAGTTTTCCTGCATCCCCTCAACATTCATCATTATTTTTTCCTGTCTTCTTAGCCAATCTGGCAGGTGTGTAGCGGCATCTCAGAGTTGGCTTAATTTGCATTCTCTGATCAATAGTGATTTGGAACACTCTTTCATATGAGTGGAAATAGTTTCAATTTCATCATCGGAAAATTGTCTGTTCATATCCTTTGACCATTTATCAATTGGAGAATGGCTTGATTTCTTATAAATTAGAGTCAATTCTCTATATATTTTGGAAATGAGGTCTTTATCAGAACCTTTAACTGTAAAGATGTTTTCCCAGTTTGTTACTTGCCTTCTAATTTTGTTTGCATTAGTTTTGTTTGTACAAAGGCTTTTTAATTTCATGTAATCAAAATTTTCTATTTTATGATCAGTAATAGTCTCTGGTTCATCTTTGGTTACAAATTTCTTCCTCCTCCACAGGTCTAAGAGATAAACTATCCTATGTTCCTCTAATTTATTTATAATCTCGTTCTTTATGCCTAAATCATGGACCCATTTTGATCTTATCTTAGTATACGGTGTTAAGTGTGAATCCATGCCTAATTTCTGCCATACTAATTTCCAGTTTTCCCAGCAGTTTTTGTCAAATAATGAACTCTTATCCCAAAAGTTGGGATCTTTGGGTTTATCAAACACTGGATGGCTATAGTAATTGACTATTTTGTCTTGTGAACCTAACCAATTCCATTGATCAACTAATCTATTTCTTAGTCAATACCAAATGATTTTGGTGACTGCTGCTTTATAATATAGTTTTAGATCAGGTACAGCTAGGCCACCTTAATTTGATTTTTTTTTCATTAATTCCCTTGAAATTCTCAACCTTTTGTTCTTCCATATGAAGTTATTCTTCCATATGTTGTTATTTTTTCTAGGTCATTAAAATAGTTTCTTGGGAGTCTGATTGATATGGCACTAAATAAATAAATTTAGGGAATATTATATTCACTCAGCCTATCCAAGAGCACTTAATATTTTTCACATTATTTAAATCTGACTTTATTTGTGTGGAAAGTGTTTTGTAATTTTGCTCATATAATTCCTGACTTTCCTTTGGTACATAGATTCCCAAATATTTTATCCTATAGACAGTTATTTTGAATGGAATTTCTCTTTGTATCTCTTGCTGTTGGATTTTGTTGGTGACGTATAAAAATGCTGAGGATTTATGTGAATTCAATTTGTATCCTGCAACTTTGCTAAAGTTATGAATTATTTCTAACAGCTTTTTAGTAGAATCTCTAGTGTTCTCTAAATATACCATCATATCATCGGCAAGAAGTGATAGTTTGGTTTCCTCATTACCTACTCTACTTCCTTTAATCTGTTTCTCACCTCTTATTGCTGAGGCTAGCGTTTCTAATACAATATTGAATAATAATGGTGATAGTGGGGAAACTTGTTTCACTCCTGATCTTACTGGGAAAGGTTCCAATTTTTCCCCATTACAGATGATGCTTACTAACAGCTATAAATAGATGCTCCTGACTATTTTAAGGAAAAGTCCATTTATTCTTATCCTCTCAAATGTTTTTATTAGGAATGGATGTTGGATTTTATCAAATGCTTTTTCTGCATCTATTTAGATGGTCATATGGTTTTAGTTAATTTGGTTACTGATATAATCAGTTGTGCTAATAGTTTTCCTAATATTGAACCATCCCTGCATTCCTGGTAGAAATCTTCCTTGGTTATAGTGTATTATCCTGGGGATGATTTTCTGTAATCTTTTTGCTAATATTTTATTTAAGATTTTAGCATCAATATTAGAGAGATTAGTCTATAATTTTCTTTCTCTGTTTTCAAACGACCTGGTCTAGGTATCAGTACTATGTCTGTCAAAAAAGGAATTTGGTAGGACTCCTTCAATCTCTATTTTTTCAAATAGTTTATATAGCATTGGAGTTAATTATTCTTTAAATGTTTGGTAGAATTCACATGTAAATCTATCTGGTTCTGGGGATGTTTTTCTTAGGGAATTGATTAATAGCTTGTTATATTTCTTTTTCTAAAATGGGACTGTTTGGGATATTTACTTCTTCCTCTGTTAATCTGGGCAAGTTATATTTTTGAAGGTATTCTTCCATTTCATTTAAGTTGTCGAATTTATTGGCATAAAATTGGGCAAAGTAACTCCTAATTATTGCTCTAATTTCCTCTTCATTAGTGGCAAGTTCTCCTTGTTTATTTTTAAGATTAACAATTTGATTTTCCTCTTTCCTTTTTTAATCAGATTTACTAAGGGTTTGTCTATTTTGTTGTTTTTTTCATAGAACCAACTCTTAGTTTTATTAATTAATTCAATAGTTTTTTTTTAACTTTCAATTTTATTGATCTCTCCTTTTATTTTTAGAATTTCAAGTTTAGTGTTTGACTGGGGGTTCTTAATCTGTTCCTTTTCTAACTTTTTTACTTGAAAGCCTGATTCATTAACCTTCTCTTTCTCTATTTTATGCAAGTAGGCCTCTAGAGAAATAAAGTTTCCCCTTTGGCTGCATCCCACACATTTTAGTATGATGTCTCATTATTGTCATTGAAGTTATTAATAATATCTATGATTTACTGTTTCACCCAATCATGCTTTAGTATGAGATTATTTAGTTTCTGATTATTTTTGGGTCTATTTTCCCCTGGCTTTTTATTGAATGTAATTTTCATTGCATCATGGTCTGAAAAGGGTGCATTTACTATTTCTGCCTTACTGCATTTGAATTTAAGGTTTTTATGTCCGAATATATGGTCAATTTTTGTATAGGTTCCATGAACTGCTGAGAAGAAAGTGGACTCCTTTCTGTCTCCATTTAGTTTTCTCCAAAGATCTATCATATCTAACTTTTCTAGTATTCTATTTACCTCTTTGATTTCTATCTTATTTATTTTGTGGTTGGATTTATCTAATTCTGAGAGTGCAAGGTTGAGGTCTCCCACTATTATGGTTTTGCTGTCTATTTCTTCTTGCAGCTCTCTTAATTTGCCTTTTAAGAATTTAAATGCTACACCACTTGGTGAATATATGTTTAATATTGATATTGCTTCATTATGTATGCTACCTTTTAGCAAGATATAGTGCTCTTCCTTATCTCTTTTAATTAGATCAATTTTTGCTTTTGCTTGATCTGAGATCAGAATGGCTACCTCTACTTTTTTTACTTCACCTAAAGCATAGTAGCTTCTGCTCCAACCTTTTACCTTTACGCTTATTGTGTCACCCTGCTTCAAGTGTGTTTCCTGTAAACAACATTTTGTAGGATTCTGGCTTTTAATCCTGTCTGCTAACTGCTTCCTCTTTATAGGCAAGTTTACCCCATTCACATTTATGGTTAAAATTACCAGTTCTGTATTACTTGCCATCTTGTTATCCCCTGCTTATGTTTTTCTCCTTTCCTTCCCCCTTATCCCTCTCCCCAGGCTGGAGGTACCATTTTGGCGCCCGAACAGGGAACATCTGAGGGTCCAGGGTTCAGGTCCCTGTTCGGGCGCCAAAATGTGAAGGTTTTTCTGGAGGCAGCCTTAGTCTCAGTTGAAATAAATAATTACTCCAAAATCATAGCCAGCTGGTAAAAATACAAACATTCATTTCTCCTTCCAAATTAGCCCGGTTAGTTGAGGCCTGTCTCTTGGCCTGGCTCCAAGAGATCTTGCAGCTTTGTCCTTGGCTTCTGCCTCTGCTTTCTTCAGCCTCCAGCCAGCACCAAGGTAGAAGATGCAATGAATCTCTTGCCTTGAAGATAGGGCTTGTGGGTTCCAAGAGCTCTCTCTGACTCCAAGTGAAACTCTTGAGCTCCCAGAGTTTCTAGTAATTCCTCAAGTAACTAACTCAAGTAAGTACCTCAAGTAAGTACCTCCAGTTAGTCCCAAGCTCCAAGAGCTCCCTCTATTTATGTGATCTCCCAAAGGTTAACTCCACCTTCTGGAGGGAGAGGGATTCTGGGTTATCTTCCAGAGTGCAAAACCCTAACCCTGAACTCTCCCAAACGTGTGAACTCCATTGAGTACTTAGATACTTAGGAGCTCTCTAAAGGTGTGAACACAAGCATTGTTCTATCAGTTCTACTTAGTACCTTGTTTCAAGTTCTGGCCCAAAATATCTTTTTCTAAGATCAAATCAACTCCAATGTCTTAACACTTTGTAAAGATTCCAACAATGTTCCATTTGTAATTGATTATAACAATATCAAGACTGTCCCTGTAAGGACACAGATTGAACCAACATCAGCAGAAAACTTCCTTAATACTGTTTGTTTCCAGGTAAGAGTCATAGCTGGAGTAGCTAGGTGGTGCGATGGATAATCTATCCAAGATTATACTAGCTTGGAAGCAGAAACTTCCACGTCCAATTCCCATCTGAGACACTTACTCGCCATGTGATCCTGAGAAACTCTGTTTGCCTTAGCTCCTCATCTATGAACTGCAGAAGGAAATGACGAACTACTCCAGTATCATTTCCAAGAAAACCCCAAGCTAGATTATGGCAAATTGAACATGACTGAAGGAGTAAAAATCAATAACAAAAGTCATAACTGGACTTTATTTAGGAACAGTCAATCTCAGAGAAGAGTTCCACATTATTCACAGGATATCAAAAACCAGGCTCAAAATTAATCAGGTGGGAAACTTCCTGTTTAAAAGGAAATATCACAATGAGGAAACTGAATTGTGAGGCACCTATCTAAACATTTGTAAGGATATGCTCTAATTTTTTCCAGGCATAGACATCACCTGTAGCAGTTCTCAGACCGAACTCTCTTTGAGTAATATTTAGCATATCCCTTAAATGATGTCATCAACTTAATATCAATTCAGACAATGATATCTGAATTAAAAACTTATCAAATTAGAAACTCAAGGGATTTTTCCTCAAAACAATCATTACAGCTTAAATGTAGCTAGTATTTTTATTTTCCTCATGTTGTTGCAATAATAGTTAACAAAAATATACATTAGTTTCATTACATATATATACTTTCTTGATTTGATGCATCTTGGACCAGTGATCAGTCATTAGACATTGAGAAAGATCATATTTTGTGATTGCACAGACTGAATACATGGTAGTTCAGAAAAATACCAGCAATTATAAGCCTTGAGGCTGATAGATATCTATGATGTTATGTGTTGCATATTAACTTTTAAGGCAAAAGAAAATATTTAAGCGAGTCTGTTGATATTAAGTTGGTTCAAAACTGTAACTTCAACCCATACAATCCAGATACACTTCTATAATTTTCATAAGCAATAGTCAGATTATCAGAAATCATTCTTTATAAAATAAACATGTAAACTCTTTATTTCACTTTTGAAAATTGTAGTTTTTAACTGAATCACTTCATTATTTTTTAACTTAACATTCTTTCAGTAACTTCTCCCAGAGAATCAATAAGATTTATGACCTTATTAAAGCTAAAGAGCAAGGGGCCTGAAAATCTGGCAAGTTTCCAAAGAACTTCTAAGAGACCCACAAAATCAGTGATATTTTCCAAAACTTAAAGTTATTACAATTCAAATTTTATCCAATTAAATTCTTGACAATTATTAAAAACTATAATAAAGGTTTCCTGGGTTGGAGAGGAGTGGCAGATTCAGAAAAAAGCTTTTGATAAAATATAATACTCATTATTATTTTTTTAAAAACCCTTAAAGCATAGATATTAAGGGATTTTTTTCCTTGAAATGATAAGCAGCATATACTTAAAACCAACTGCAAGCTTTATTTGCAATAGGAGTAAGTTAGGAGTCTTCCCGATAAGATCAAGAGTGAAACTAAGATGCCCATTATTACTAGTATTGTTAATGTATTAGAAATATTGGTAATATCAATAAGAGAAAAAAATGTTGAAGGAATCAAAATGGACAATGAGGTAACAAATCACTTTTTAGTAAATTTTTATTTGTAAATTTTTTATTCATTTTAAATTGAAATGCAAAACTAGAAATGGGGAAAAGCCTTTTTGTATATTCAGCATAAAATGATAAATTTCCATTTCAAGAAAACTCATCTAATAAATACTACATATTTTCAAAGCTCCCACACTTTTTCTTGTTTCCTTGTAGGTTTTCTTTTGCTCTCTGCTGTGACTTTTTATTTTATTTTTTTTCCTTCTCTCCTTCCCCCTACTCTAAAGAAGGCTACAATTAAAGGATATGTGTGTATCTATAACTATGTATATAAATATATGCAGATATAGATTTAGATAGATGTTGGAATCCTAGTGTCAACTCAACATGAAACAAGGTGAAAACTCAAGGGAGATGTCAGAATCCTAGTGTTAACTCAATGGAATTGATACGATACTTATTGATTCACACCTTAGAGGAATCCTTACAAGGTGATAAGTTGCTAATACTGATAGACAATAATGCTTGTGTTCACACCTTTAGAGAGCTCTTATAAGCAAGAAGTATTTAAGTACTCATTGGAGTTCACACGTTTGGGAGATTTCAGGGTTTAGTATAAATATCTGAATTCACACCTCCCTTGAAGTTCTTGGGGCCAGAGAGCACTCTGGGAGATAACCCATAATCCCATTCTCTCAGAGGAGTTAACCTTTGGGAGATCATATATATAGAGAGGAAGCTCTTAGAGCTTCAAGAGAGACTTCTTCAGAACATTGACTGGGGTCGGAGAGGAGCACTCTGGGAGGAAGCCCACAAGCCCTCTCTCAGAGGCAAGAGAGATTCATTGCATCTTTTACCTTGTAAGGATTCACTCTAAGGTGTGAACCAATAAGCACTGTATCAATTCCATTGAGTTAACACTAGGATTCTGACATCTCCCTTGAGTTTTCACCTTGTTTCAAGTTGAGTTGACACTAGAATTCCAACAGATAGATACCTATAAACACACCCTCACACATATATGTATACACACATTCATATACACTTATGTAAAACCATGTTATACATGTATACATACACTTGTCATCTTTTTCTGTGGAGGTAGAAATTGGTACAAATCTTTCCATGTTGTTCTTATTATTGTTTTTCTAAATCAACCAAATAATCATTTCCTTTACCCTAGCAATATTTCAACACAATTAGTTCCCGAGAGATCATCAAAGAAAGTTTCTTCCTAATTTTCTGCATTCTTTCTATTCTTGCCTATTTTGATTTTAATTTTACAATATAAGAAAATTTTAATTTAAAATAATCAAAATTATCCATTTTACACTTAGAAAATGTTCTCACCTTATAGTATAGTTTGAAGTCTGACATCAAATTTCCTTCCATTATATCCTTTTTCTTTTTTTTTTTTCTTGGTTTCTTTGAAATTCCTGACCTTTTGTCCTTTCAAAGGAACTTGGTTATTACTTTTTTCTAGCTCAATAAGATGATTTTTAGTAACACAATAAAGCTGGCAGTGAATAAATGTATTAGGTAAAATTATTATATTTTATTTTATTGGCTTTACCTACCATGAACAATATATTATTCTAATAATTTTAATTTTAATTTATTCATATAAAAATGTTTTATGTTTATGTTCATTAGCTCCTTTATACATTTTATACACATATACTCTGGTATTTTATACTGTGCAGTTACTTTAAATGATTTAAAACAATATTAAATAATATTAGTGACACAGTTTTAGTGTCATTTTTCTTTTTAACCTATTTTAGTTCTAACTTTGAAATCATCATAGCCAAGTTGGCTTTTTATATAATGAATTCTATTTTAGTTCTTTATTTTATCTTTGTGCATATTTCTAATTTTTATTTTGTTTCCTGAAAACAATATATTGTTTAATTCATATTTTTATCTGCTATCCATTTCTGTTTTATGGATAAACCTTTACCAGTCACATTCCAAATTATGATTACTTGCTATGTATTTTCCTTTTTCCTATTTTTCCTCACAATCCTTCTTGCCCTATTTACCCTGTCCCTCTTCACTCCTCTAATTTATTTCTTTCCATTATTGCCCCCTTCTATTCCTTAACTTATACACCTCTAATGTCCATCCCTTAGGTTCTTCCCTTATGTTATCTTCGTGTCCACTTATTTCTTTCTAAATTAAGAAGAGTTTTATACATTTCTAGATATATGTTCTCTCATCCATTTTTGATTAGAGTAAGGTTCCAGCACTACCCATCTCCTTCATGCTTTTTCAATTGTATTAAACAGTGATTCCTTTTTATCTCTCTACACAGTTTTTGTTAATGACGTTATACTACACAGTTCAGTCCAAGCCTTTTTTTCAAATTATACAAAAATTATAACATTTTCACATATAAGATGTAAACCATTTGACTTTATTGAGGCATTTATATGTCCTAAGTGGTATACCTCTAAAGTAATTGACCCACTGTTTTAAAGTATCATATTCAAAAGCAAAGATTCAGCATGATTTCCTTTCCTCAGCAAAATCTGGGATCATCACAAATCTATAAAATATGATGATATCTTCATTCTAAGAAGTAGTGTCTCTGCTTATTATTTTTCCTTTTATCAGATTCCTCAAAGGATTATTCCTTTCATCTTCAGTGCTTAAATATCAGCAAAGTGATTATTCTTCTGATGTTCTACCTCATCAAAGGCTACATTATTTTAGCAAAAGAACTGCAAAGGATGCACTATGAGTGTGACTGAGAAAGTTAGTAAATGGAAGGACATGAACCTGATTCAATTCATTAAGAGATGACTCTCTGAGAGACTTCTTTTGAGCAACGAGTTATTTTTTCCTTTTTATTTTATTTAATTTTTAATAGTTTATTTTCCAAATATGTGTAAAAATAGGTTTCAACATTCATTTTTGTAAGATTCTGTAACCCAAATTTTTCTCCCTCTGTCACTCCCTTATCACCCTCTTCCCCAAACATCAAGTAATCTGATGTAGGTTAAATGTGTACATGTCTTTTAAATATTATTCCATATTTCTTACATTTTGCAAGAAAAATCAGACCAAAAGGGGAAAGACATAAGAGATTAGCAAACAAAAGGTAAAAATTCTATGTTTCAATCCATATTCAGGTCCCCATAGTTCTCTTTGTAGATGAAAATTTCATTTTCCATTCCAAATCTATTGGAATTGCCTTGAATCATCTCATTGTTGAAAAGAGCCAAGTCCATCACCTCCAACATGCTCTATTCATTTTCATCCCCATATATACATGGCCTCAAAGGAGCTGCAGTTATCCAATTTCTGAACTATTATAGAAAATTTACTCATAATTCCATTAGAAACAAGATGAAATATTCACAAGGCTAACCTACTAACTGGAAGTAAAGAATTTTAGGGATTAATTGAAAAAAAAAGTGCATTTGCAACGACCTTTGATATTACTCGCTGGAAAGTGACTCTCCAATCTAGGGATCTGTCATTCTTTAAGCAGAATTTGGGACTCAATATCCAGGCCTTTCTGTAAAACATTTACAAGCAATGAAAAGTATCATAGAGAAACGTGCAATGTTAATATATTTCAAAGGAGGATGTAGAGAGCCAGAACTCTGGAGAACTATACTTGAAACAAGGTGTTAACTCAGTGGAACTGATGAGATAATGGTTTTCTAGTATACATATACTTAGTACTTAGCATGGTGATATAATAGTTCTCTAATTCACATATACTCAGGATACTGTAATGATGTAATTGTAATAGAGTATTTGAACTGGGGACAAAGTCAGACTCAGAGGGAGACTGGTTGAGACTGGAAAACTGGAAGACTACTGGAGGAGACTACTGGAGGTCAGACTATGACAAACACAGATTGTGCAAGAGACAATAAAAACTTTGCACTCTACTCTTGTCCATTCTTCTGGTGTCTATCCTGCTGAAACCAAGGCCTTTTGGGAGGACCTCCAGAAAGCTAGCCTAAACATTATAGGAGGAGGTGAATCAAAATGGGAAAAAGAGGGTCTTTAAGCAGTCAAAAAAACAAAATAAATGTCATGAGGCAATAATACAGTTTGTTCAAGGAAACAAAAGGGAAGAGAAAGTGAACTTATGGAAAATTTTATAAATGTTACAGATTCAGTATAATCAAAGATGGTAATGAAGAAGGAATTTTGCTCTCTTTTTGCTGTCATGATGGAAGTAGGCTGTATTTTTTTTCTTTTTCTGAGTATGACTTCTCAGATCACTCTCCACTATATCTACTAAGAAAAAAATCACGAATAAAATATTAGAAATATTCCTTCCTGAACTGATGACTTATGGATCTATAAAATAATATGGCAGACATTAGGATAACTGTGAGGTTTAGAATTGAAAACATAACGAAAAATGTGTATAAGGGGTTATATGGGACACTGAAAGAACAAAGATTATGAAAGGAGTACTTCAGTAGCTCAGTGGGGACTTGGATTAGTAAACAAGACTTCCACAAAAGATAGCATCTTATTAAGATTCAGAGAAAATATTAGAGCCTTCTTAGAGTGTTTTTCTTATTACCAGCAAATAGAGTATATTAATCTCATTGTGTCTTCCATTTTATCTCCAGGAGGAGAGATGATGCTCTACCTCTAAATCTCTCTTGACGCATCAGATAGAGGAAGACACTCACTGGTCTGGTCTTCTCTCCTGAGGTATAGAACTGGGCTCTGACACTCAAAGAATAGATAGGGGAGGGGTAAGAAAGATGTTGTTATAAACTGGAGAGTCTATCTTTCCCTAGAGATGTGATTGGGTTGTCAGTTGCAAGACAAGAACATTAACTTCATGAGATCTAAAAATGGTACCAAAAGTTTTAATTTTGTCCCAGGAAAATCATTGTTTATTGATAATACATTCACAAATAGTTAATCACTAATAAGGTTAATTAAAAAAACAACTGGGAAGAGCTTGAGAAACTTTTACAGATTCCCAAGAGAGAGGGATATGAGAATTGAACAAGATCACTGAGGGTTGAGATGTAGAGAATTCTAAAGCCCAGGTGAAGGCAACTTTCGATTTTTCTAGGCTTCCTGGATTTTCAAGCATTTCATAGCTTATACTACTGAGAATTTTCCCTCCCATTCATCTCAGTTCTTATCCTGCCATTTTACTTCATTGGAATTCCTACCTAGGGCCAATATCATTAAAAATACCACGTATCCTCATGTGTTCACACAAATTTCTCAGTTTTCGGAAAATATTTTTACAGTCAAAGATTCTGATAAAGGCCTCATTTCCAAAATATATAGAGAATTAACTCTAATTTATAAAAATCAAGCCATTCTCCAATTGAAAAATGGTCAAAGGATATGGACAATTCTCAGATGAAGAAATTGAAACTATTTCTAGTCATATGAAAAGATGCTCCAAGTCATTATTAATCAGAGAAATGCAAATTAAGACAACTCTAAGATACCACTATACACCTGTCAGATTGGCTAAGATGGCAGGAAAAATAATGATGATTGTTGGAGGGGATGCGGGAAAACTGGGACATTGATGCATTGTTGGTGGAGTTGTGAACGAATCCAACCATTCTGGGGAGCAATTTGAACTATGCTCAAAAGTTATCAAACTGTGCATACCCTTTGATCTAGCAGTGTTACTACTGGGATTATATCCCAAAGAGATTATAAAGAAGGGAAAGGGACCTGTATGTGCACGAATGTTTGTGGCAGCCCTTTTTGTGGTGGCTAGAAACTGGAAACTGAGTGGATGCCCATCAGTTGGAGAATGTCTGAATAAATTGTGATATATGAATATTATGGAATATTATTGTTCTGTAAGAAATGACCAACAGGATGATTTCAGAAAGGCCTGGAAAGAATTACACGAACTGATGCTGAGTGAAATGAGCAGGACCAGGAGATCATTATATACTTCAACAACAATACTATATGATGACCAGTTCTGATGGACCTGGCCATCCTCAGCAATGAGATCAACCAAATCATTTCCAATGGAGCAGTAATGAAAAGAACCAGCTACGCCCAGAGAAAGAACTCTGGGTGATGACTAAAACCATTACATTGAATTCCCAATCCCTGCCCCCTGCATTTTGATTTCCTTCACAAGCTAATTGTACAAAATGTCAGAGTCTGATTCTTTTGTACAGCAAAATAACAGTTTAGTCATGTATACTTATTATGTATCTAATTTATATTTTAATGTACTTAACATCTACTGGTCATCCTGCCATCTGGGGAGAGGGTGGAGTAAGAGGTGAAAAATTGGAACAAGAGGTTTGGCAATTGTTAATGCTGTAAAGTTACCCATGCATATAACCTGTAAATATAAGGCTATTAAATAAAAAAATTTCTCAGTTTTCAAAGCTTCCTGCTCTATACACTGACAGAAAAAAAGAAAGAAATAAGATAAAAGCTTGGATTACAGATATAGAAGGAGAAGGAGGAAAAGATTCAATCAGACAGTAGCATTTTTTTAATGGAGCTATTTTCAGTGGAAAGATTCATGACATTCGAAGCATTGTATTCAAATTCCAGCTTTAAAATTTAATAGCTTCATGATCCTGACTGAAGCAATTAACATGAGAGTCATTTTTCTTTTATAAAATTAGCTAATGACAATTACTTGAGATACTGTTGTTGGTGTTTTGTTTTTTGTTGTTGTTGGAAAGGCTGAATTCTTCCTCATTCTATCAAAGACAGTAGAAGTTTGTGGAACTCTCCAGGAAAAAAAAAAAAGAAAAAGAAGAGGTGGAAGCCATTTTATAGAAACTTGGTAGCTTGTGAAACCAGTAGCCATGACAGCTGCAGTTTGTGACTTCAAGACCACAACTATGACACTTTAAAGGAGAAGTCAAGATTTGTGCCTGTGAAAGCCCAGAGAATGTCTTTCTCTGGCATTTCATTGTCTCTACTTAATTATGTGTGTTTTACTTCTGTTAAAATGGGTTTATCTGCTGAATATTGGAGGGATGTGGGAAAATTGGGACACTGATACATTGTTGGTGGAATTGTGAATCCATCTAGCCGTTCTGGAGAGCAATTTGGAACTATGCTCAAAAAGTTATCAAACTGTGCATACCCTTTGATCCAGCAGTGTTACTACTGGACTTATATCCCAAAGAGATCTTAAAGAGAGAAAGGGACCCACATGTGCAAAAATATTTGTGGCAGCCCTTTTTGTAGTGGCTAGAAACTGGAAATTTAATGGATTCCCATCAGTTGGAGAATGGCTGAATAAATTGTGGTATATGAATGTTATGGAATATATATTGTTCTGTAAGAAATGACCATCAGGAAAATTTCAGAGAGACCTGGAGAGACTTACAGGAACTGTTGCTGAGTGAAATGAGCAGGACCAGGAGATCATTATACACTTCAACAACAATACTATATGATGATCCATTCTGATGGATTTGGCTCTCTTCAACAATGAGATGAACCAAATCAGTTCCATTTGTTCAATAATGAATACAACCAACTACACCCAGTAAAAGAACTATAGGAAATGAGTGTGAACCACAACATAGCATATCCAATTCCTTCATTTTGTCCACTTGCATTTTAATTTCCTTCTCAGGTTAATTTTACCTTATTTCAAAGTCCAATTCTTGTAGACAACAAAAACTGTATGGATATGTATGCGTATATTGTATTTATCATATACTTTAACATATTTAACTATATATGAGACTACCTGCCATCTAGGGGAGGGCATGGAGGGAAAAGGGAAAAGTTGGAAAAGAAGGTTTTGCAAGGGTCAATGCCAGAGCTCAGGAAGTGCTGACCATGGAGCCAGACCCCGCATCTCCATTTCCCCAAGCTGGCTTAGGGATATCTGGGCAAGGTTGTGTGTGGTCCCCACAGTATTGCTTCCCTAATCCTACAGGTGAGGCAGAATTTGAATTTCCTCCAATTCTGAGATGAGAAGAGCAAGCAAGCAGAGATTTAGGCTATACTGATCTTGGTAACAATCTCCATAACTGTGATGTTTCAGGAATTCTTTTTGGTTGCAATTTTAAAATAGCTCACAGGACAAACATGAAACAGACATTCTACATAGGGACACAGACACAGACAAAATACAATGAAAGAGGAAAGGCCCATTCTTGTCAAAAGCTACCCTAAAGCACTTTGGCTTTCTAAGCATCCCAGAGGAGAGACCCCAAAAGTTTGGAGACCCAGACTGGTGTTGTGAGGTGTCTCAAAAGAATTTACAGACTTGAACTTATCTCCAATCCAAAAGGGAAAGCTTTATTGCAATAGTTAACACCATTACAAGTGATCCAACTTTCAATCATAGATAGGCTCATTCTTTGGCCTAGGGAAGGGGTAGGGAGTAGTCTCTGGTATTTGGTTCTTACTGACCAGATCATCAGTCAGCAGTGAATTGAGGGGTAGTCTCTGGTTTTGATTATCACAGACCAGATCATCAGTCAGCAATCAACTGAGGAGAGGTTCTGGAAATTGCTTTCAGTTGACAAGATTATCTGTCATCATTGAATTGGAAATAGTCTATTCAGAATCATACAAATTGTTGTTCTTAGATTGAGAGAACTCTGAGGCAGACTCCACAATCAAAAGATTTAGGATTTCCTGACTTATTGTTAGAACAGAAGATCCCTAAAATCAGACCACAAAATCATATTATATCAAAACCTCTACCTTTTCTGCAACAAGTGGAAATATCCTGCCCAGGAGAACTTCCTGTTTGCAAACTGTATTCTTCATTGTGAAAGTGATAAGTTAAACAGGTACTTAATTACTAAAGCCTTCCTCTAGTCAGCTCTGTTAGACTCCAGCTCTTTATAATTTAGAATTCCACGAGAACCATTTTATTGATTAATATTTTACCTTTTACTCTAGGATATGAGGGCAGTTTGTCTCTTTGTGATCATTCATTGAGTCCTAGAATTTTTAAATTAGCTCTCTTGGATCTGGCTTCCAAGTCAGTTGCTTTTCCTGGCTTTTATTTTGGCCTTTGTTTTTTAATTCTTTTGACTTTTAAAATTCATTTTGCTCTCATAGTCATTAGCTTCCATTTTCCCATTTCTAATTTTTAAGGAATTATTTTCTTCAATGGCTTTTATACCTTTCTTTTCTTATATATATATATATTTTTTTTATTTAATAGCTTTTATTTACAGGATATATGCATGGGTAACTTTACAGCATTAACAATTCCAAACCTCTTATTCCAATTTTTCACCTCTTACCCCCACCCCTCCCTAGATGGCAGGATGACAATAGATGTTAAATATATTAAAATATAAATTAGATACAAATAAGTATACTTGACAAAATGTTATTTTGCTGTACAAAAGAATCAGACTCTGAAATATTGTACAATTAGCTTGTGAAGGAAATCAAAATGCAGGTGGGCATAAATATAGGGATTGGGAATTCAATGTAATGGTTTTAGTCATCTCCCAGAGTTCTTTTTCTGGGGATAGCTAGTTCAGTTCATTACTGCTCCATTAGAAATGATTTGGTTGATCTCGTTGCTGAGGATGGCCTGGTCCATCAGAACTGGTCATCATATAGTATTGTTGTTGAAGTATGTAATGATCTCCTGGTCCTGCTCATTTCACTCAGCATCAGTTCGTGTAAGTCTCTCAGGCCTTTCTGAAATTATCCTGTTGGTCATTTCTTACAGAACAGTAATATTCCATAATATTCATATACCACAATTTATTCAGCCATTCTCCAACTGATGGACATCCATTCAGTTTCAGTTTTAACCACTACAAAAGGGCTGCCACAAACATTCGTGCACATACAGGTCCTTTCTCCTTCTTTATAATCTCTTTGGGATATAATCCCAGTAGTAACACTGCTGGATCAAAGGGTATGCACAGTTTGATAACTTTTGAGCATAGTTCAAACTACTCTCCAAAATGGTTGGATTCGTTCAACTCCACCAACAATGCATCAATGTCCAGTTTTCCGCATCCCTCAACAATCATCTTATTTTTTCCTGTCATCTTAGCCAATCTGACAGGTGTATAGTGGTATCTTAGAGTTGTCTTAATTTGCATTTCTCTGATTAATAATAACTTGGAGCATCTTTTCATATGACTAGAAATAGTTTCAATTTCTTCATCTGAGAATTGTCTGTTCATATCACTTTGACCATTTTTCAATTGGAGAATGGCTTGATTTTTATAAATTAGAGTTAATTCTCTATATATTTTGGAAATGAGGCCTTTATCAGAACCTTTGACTGTAAAAATATTTTCCCAGTTGATTGCTTTCCTTCTAATCTTGTCTGCATTAGTTTTGTTTGTACAAAAACTTTTCAGTTTGGTATAATTGAAATTTTCTATTTTGTGATCAGTAATGATCTCTCTTTCTGTTGGTCATAAAGACCTTCCCTTCATCAGGTCTGAGAGGTAAACTATCCTGTGTTCCTCTAATTTATTAATGATTTCATTCTTTATGCCTAGGTCATGAACCCATTTTGACCTTATCTTGGTGTACGGCGTTAAGTATGGATCAATGCCTAGTTTCTGCCATATTAGTTTCAATTTTCCCAGCAATTTTTATCAAACAGTAAGTTCTTATCCCAAAAGCTGGGATCTTTGGGTTTTCAAAGACTAGGTTGCTATATTTGTTGACTGTTTTATCCCTTGAACCTAATCTATTCCACTGATCAACTAATCTATTCCTTAGCCAATACCAAATAGTTTTGGTAACTGCTGCTCTATATATAATTTTAGATCTGGTACAGCTAAGCCACCTTCATTTGATTTTTTCATTAATTCCTTGAAATTCTTGACCTTTTGTTTTTCCATATGAACTTTGTTGTTATTTTTCTAGGTCATTAAAATAGTTTTTGGGACTCTGATTGGTATAGCCTAAATAAATAGATTAGTTTAGGTAATATTGTCATCTTTATTATATTTGCTCACCCTATCCAAGAGCATTTAATATTTTTCAATTGGTTAGATCAGACTTAATTTGTGTGAAAAGTGGTCTGTAATTTTGCTCATAAAGTTTCTGATTTTCCCTTGGCAGATAGATTCCTAAATATTTTATATTATCAGTAGTTACTTTAAATGGAATTTCTCTTTGTAACTCTGAGGTTGGATTTTGTTAGTGATATATAAGAATGCTGATGACTTATGTGGGTTTATTTTATAACCAGCAACTTTGCTAAAGTTGTGGATTATTTCTAATAACTTTTTTAGAGAATCTCTGGGGTTCTCTAAGTATACCATCATGTCATCGGCAAAGAGTGATAATTTGGTTTCCTCATTGCCTATTCTTATTCCTTTAATCTCTTTCTCAGCTCTTATTGCTAAAGCTAGCGTTTCTAATACAATATTAAATAGTAACGGTGATAGTAGGAACCTTGTTTCACTCAGATCTTATTGGGCATGGTTGCAGTTTGTCTCCATTACATATGATGCTTACTGATGGTTTTAAATAGATGCTGCTAATTATTTTAAGGAAAAGTCCATTTATTCCTATACTCTCAAGTGTTTTTAATAGGAATGGATGTTGGATTTTATCAAATGCTTTTCTGCATCTATTGAGATGATCATATGGTTTTTTAATTTGGTTATTAACATGGCCAATTATATTGATAGTTTTCCTAATATTGAACCAGCCCTGCATTCCTGTATACCTTTCTTTTCATTCAACCAATTCTTTTAAAGCAGTTTTCTTTAGTGGATTTTTGTGCTTTCCTTAAACCAACTGGTGAAACTTTTTTTCATGATTTTGTTGTACCACTTATTTCTTTTCTAAATTTATTCTACTTTTCTTATTTGATTTTTCAAATCCTTTTGGAGCTCTTTCAGGGAACTTGTCACACCTAAGACTAGTTCATATTTCTCTTACAGACTGTTTAAGAGGCATTTTGACTTTGTCTTGTTTTAAGTTTGGCTTTTAAACTTCTATTCCACCAGGGTAATTTTTCTATTTTCAGGGTTTTTGTTGTTGTTGCTTTTTTCCATTTCCCAGCCTATTCTGAGACTTTTTAAGTTTGAGCTCTGCAGCTGAACAGATGATACTATCCCCAAGCTTTTTGCTCTGGGGCCAGGAGTTGGTGACTGACATGCTGCATCAAAGTCAGAGCCTCAAGAACTGACTCCTTGCCAGTTGTGCGGGGATCTGGAACTGGCTGTTCACCTGCTATCCAGTGACCACTGGAGGAGTGGGTCTGGAACAAGGCCTCAGTATGGTTTCTAGGATTGCCTAGGGAGGATTCAGGCTGGTACAAAATGTTCTCCTTCAGTTTTCAGGAGGTATGGGTGTGCTGTGTTCATAGTTCTCCTTCCTTTTCCTTCTCCATCTTTCTTGAACTGGTGACTCTACCAGAAAATCCAGTCTCAATTTTCAGTTTAACATAGTAGGAAGTGGGGATAGGGAGTCATTGATGTTCTTGAGTTTATCAAGTCCTGGGCCACTGCATTAAGTTCTTGTCTTTTTTCTAATCTAGTTTGTTCCCCTTCATGTTTCTTCACCTGAGGCAGAGAGAAAATGAATAGAACCACTAGAACCATTTGTACTATATACTATACAAACCCAATGGCAATAACCAGGAAAATGACAAGACCAACTATATCTCTTCTTTTTTTTCGGAACTTCATTATTTTTGGTGTCTCATAAGGTCATACAATTCCTCTGGTTCAATCCTTTTCCAAGGACTTTTTTTTAAACTTTTCAAATTAATTAACTTTTTATAATTTACTGGATTGCTTTCATTTCCTCTCCTAATATTTCTTTGATCTGTTATTTTATTTTTGAATTCCTTTTATGTTCTTCCAGAACTCCTTTTGGATTTGTATACCTTTGATGTAACTTTTAAGACAGTAATTGCTTTTTTTTTTGACCCTACTATCTTCTGAATATTAATCCAGATCTTCTTTTATACCAGAGTAGATATTGTCAGGTTCTGTTTCCTTTTGTTACTCATCCTAAATTTTTATTTGGTATTATTTTATGTTTTATATTTTATAAATATATGTGTTTATATAAACAAATATTTATTTATTGTTAGCTGTTGGAATCTTTACAAATTAAGTCATTAGAGTTGATAGAGACAATAATTATCTAATTTAGCATGGCTCAGTATGATTGATCTGATCTTAGAAGATGTTATGGTGCTAGAAGAAACAAGGTACTAAGTGGAACTAATAGAAACAATGCTTGTGTTCACACCTTTGGAGAGCTCATATAAGCAAGAAGTATTTAAGTACTCATTGGAGTTCACATTATGGAAGATTCACAAAGTTAACTTTGTAACTTTGTGAATTCACACCTCCTTAATCCCTCCCTCAGAGGGAGGAGTCAACCTTTAGGAGACCATATATAAAGCAGACAGAGGCTCAGTCCAGAGTTCAGCTGAAAAGATTGAGAGGGGAGTGCCAGTTCAGTTGAGGAGAAGCCCTCTCTCGGAGGCACAACCAGATTCAGCACTCTGGGAGATTGAGAACCAGAAGTCCTCTCTTGGAGGCAAGAGAGATTCATTCCATCTTCCACCTTTGTGCTGGCTGGAGGCTGAAGAAAGCAGAGGCAAAGGACAAACTGCAAGAGCTCTTGCAACCAAGCAGAAAGGCCTCTAAGCTGTTGGAATCTCTAAGAAAAACTAACTGGCTATTTTGGAGGAAGCAATAAAAGATATGAACTTTTAACATCTGGCTGCATTTAGGTGATTATTACTTTTAGCTGAAACTGAGGCTGTCTCCAGAAAACCTCCCAAGAAACCTGCTCCCAGAGAGAACTATTATATATTATAAAGAAGAAAAACACCACAGTTAGCAGCTTATAACAATGATCATTACTAGAGTCAAGTTTGATTTCTGAATTATGGGTAATGCTGGGTTTCCTCAGTTCCTTCTTCCTGTTATGTTCTGAATTCTGACCTAGGGACTCAACCTCAGCAACATTTCTCACGTCGTGAGTCACATATAGAGAGTCACACATAGAGTTCCTCAACTGTTGTCCTGGAAATGTTTTTGCTCCCTAAAATACTGCACTTTCAAGCAAGTTTTTAGTCTTCATTGTCCACAGCTGTAACCAGCACTGCTAGCTAGTGGGTAAGTGGCCAGATAAAATAAGAGTCCTAAGGGTGGAGTTTGGAAGCCTGGGAGGAATCTAGGTTGAAGAAAGAGCCATTCCAATGGGCATTGTCCATGTGATGATGGGCAGGGCTGGGAGAGGGAGGCAGGCAGCGTTCAGAGGTCATCATATTGGATGATTTGGGGAATGAGGTCCCCTCTCCAGGCTTCAGAGGCTAGGCTGCTTGGGGCTCTTGAGCCTCAGAGAGACATTCCTCGATAGATTAATGGGAAACAGGAAGGCTTAGAACTGCAGAGGAGAGAGTGAGCCGAAAAGAGGCAGCCTGGGGGAAAAGGAGGTCTCAGAGCTGAACAGCCCAGTGGGTGGTGATCCAGGTGGAATATGAGCCCTTGGGGTGGAGTTTGGAAGCCTGGGAGGAGTCCAGGGCGGACTCCAGTGGTGAAGACATTTCACGTGATGGAGGGCAGGGGTTTGAGGCAGGGGAAGCAGCTCAGAGCCTGAGATGCTGCTCTTGGGCGTCGTAGAAGGAGACAGCTCATTTTGGGACTTCTCAAGGACTGGCTAATGTGGGGACACTTGGACCCAGGAGAAATCTCGAGAGACTGGCTGGAAACTGGGACTTCTGGACTTGAGATCTCTCTGCCTCCTGCAAGGCGGCTCTGCAGGTGCAGGACGCCAGGTAGGTCCATCCACCTCCCAGCATATCTAGCCCCACACCTGCCTAGAACTGGAGAACTTTGAAAGGGGGGAGGGAAGATGGAGAGCTAAGTAACATGGTAACCTTCCTCTCGGAATTCAAGAGGAAACAATGTATGCATCACAAAGGAGTTAGAAGCCTTGTGAATATGTAAGAAACACTTGGGGATGGAAGGATGGCTCTGGATGGAGGCACCAGGGAAGCTAGGGGAAGCCGGAGATCTAGCTCCGGAGAGGGGAGGGGGTAGGTGATGTTTGAGGGTACCTCTGAGTGTTTGAGGTGGGCCCTTCTAGGCTTTTGATAGTTCCCTTTGTCTTTGCTAAAGGGGATCATCTGACCTTCAGCAGCATCAGGAACGTGCTGCTCTACCAGACTCGGCTATCGGATAAGCCCTTCCTTCCCAGCACCCCCTTGCCATCCCTGTTTTTATACTTCCAATACTTCCCAAATTTCGGAGGTTACTGTCCCCAGATTTATCACCGATTCACATTTTCCAATTTCAGATCTTCCCCATAAGGACCCAGGAGTCCAGCTTTGTTCCTGGATCCGGGTTAGAAACATAGGTGCTTCTGCCCTAACGACTTAGGCTCCTGATAGATTCAAGGGTTCTGCCTGCCCTAGAGGCCCACTCTGGACACGCCCCAAAACTCCTACCTGGCTCTGCCTGTCTCCCCAAGGTTCTTAGGTTGCTGCCGATCAGACCCCAGGCCTTGACTCCCTGTGTCCAGGCTCCTTTTAGGGTCAGCAATCCTAAAGCTCTACCAGAGGGTCCCAGGCAATGTCCCCAGCTCCTCAGTAGACCTCAGGGCACAGTCATGCTGCTTTCCAGGATCTGTCCCCCTGAAGCCTTCTGCCCCTGCAGTGTCTCTGATCTCCTTACCCTGAGCTGTCAAATTTCTCTCTCCCAGATCTTACCTGGGCTCTCCTTTCCTCCTGCTTCCCTGCCCCTCTTTTAAAGCCCTCAAACATCACCTGCCCCCTTCCCTCCCCTGGCTAGATCTCCAGCTTCTCCAGCTTCCCTGAGTGCTTCCATCCAGAGCCATCCTTCCATCCCCAAGGTTTCTTACATATTCACAAGGCTTCTAACTCCTTTGTGATGCATACATTGTTTCCTCTTGAATTCCCAGAAAAGGTTACAATGTTACCAGCTCTCCACCCTCCCTCCCCCTTTCTCAGTTTTACTTCTTCCTCTTGCCCAGTTTTTATAATTGTTTCCTTTTACACTTTCCTGCCCCTCACACACATTTTAGTCCCAACCTTTGAAACTACCTACAGTTTATACTGATGACATTTTCTTATATATAAATAAATAATTGTAAATGAGGGCTTTGTGTGAGGGATAGAAAGCCCTTTACCAAAATGACCACTCAGAATCACTCAGTTGAAGGCAGAAAAGTTGTTTATTAAAAACCTCTGGAGGATGAGCCATCCCAAAGTGCTGAGATAAGAAAGACAAAGCCCTAGTGGAGGAGGGCTAAAGAATAGTAAAGATACATAGCTTTTATACAAGAGATTACATCACAAGTAAGAGAGCACTGAGAAGGGAGGGAGAGCATCTAATTGGTTGTTGCTATCCAGAGAGATTGGAATGGAAAGGTTTCAGGAAATCTCCTGGTTTCTAGGAAACAGAAAATCAGGCCTTCAGGCTTCATGAAACAGATAGTGGTCCAGCTAATAGACTAAATATCGATAAATGTCATCAGGTCAGGTTAAGTAAATATGTTTATTGCTGGCTCAAGTAAATATGAGCCTGCACATATTGTACAGGTCAGAGGAAAATACAGAAATAATGAAAATAAAATACAGAAAAAAATTCATACATTCCTGGAAGTTCTTCACCTTATCTCTCTCTATTCTATACATTTTGGAATTAGTCTTTAATGTTTTCCTTTCTTCTGGATCTTTAATATTAAATTTTCCATTCAGTTCTTCTCTTTTGAGTTACAAATACATGAAAGTTTTTCAGTTTGTCATATACTATTTTCCCCCTCATTTCATATTATAGTCCACATTTCTGGGTAAATTATTGAAGATGGAAGTCAATTCTTTTCTTCTTTAAAATTTAATGTAACCAAACCCATGGTCTTTTAGAGTTGAAAGCTGCTGGTTTTGTGAAATCCTGGCTGTTTCTGCAGTATTGAAGTCTGTCTTCTTTTCTGGTTGGTTTGCAGTATTTTCTCTTTAATCTGGAATTTTGAAATTTTGCGATGATATTCTTGTAAAGGTTTTCCCGTGATCTCTTCAGTTGATGAACAGTAGATTTTCTTCTTTCCCCTTTACCTGCTTGTTGTAGAACTTGAGGGCAATTTTCTTTCATAATTTTTTGAAGTATTGTATCAGATTCTTCTTTAAAAATGTTTAGATAGTCTAATTCTTATATTGTCTCACCTTGATCTGATTCTCTACTTTTCCTGAGATGTTTCAGATTCTCTTCTATATTTTCTAGTTTAATTATTTTTGGTGTCTCATAATGTCACTTCATTTCAATTCTGTTTTCAAGAACTTTTTGTTACCTCTTTCAAATTGATTAACTTTCTTTTCATAATTTCTTGGATTGCTTTCATTTCCCCTCCTTATTTTCTTAATCTCTTGATTTTTGAATTCCTTTTATGTTCTTGCAGGAACTCCTTTCGAGGCTTTTGTGTACCTTTGATGTTACCCTTTGGGATAGGAATAGCTTGTTTTTTAACCTCACTGTTTTCTGGATATTAACTGTGATCTCCTTTTATATCAAAGTAGCTATTGTGAGTTTCTTTTTCCTCTGCTTACTTATCCTGAATTTTCCTTTGGTTTTATTTTATTTTAGCAGCTTATAACGAAGATCATTTTACTGTAAAGTTTGATTTCTGAGCTCTGGGTAATGCTGCCTTAACTCTCAACTCCCTCCTTACTGTTATGTTCTGAATTCTGTCAGGGGCTCAATCTCAGCAGCAGTTCTCACCTAAATCACATGTAGGATTCCTCAACTGTGATGACTACGCTAGCACCAGGATATCTTAGAATCAGTCAGAATCACAACAAGCAAAATCCTTAGTCTTATTCTAGCTTTATCTAAGCTAGAAGTGAAGGGATGGAAGCAGGATCTCCCAACCTTCCTTCTTCCTCATGTACCACCAAAGTGACCCTGAGCTAGTCTTACTTCACCCCTATTCCCTCCTACAATCCTTGGTATACACCAATCATCGAGGCAGCATAGGATAGTGGAAAGGGTCATTGTCCAAGCATATGCCCATAGAGTATTGTCCAATAGATAGTTAGCCTCAAGTGCTCAGCTGTCCTGACCTCAGTGCACTGACTCAAGAGTTTCAGCCCTCTGTACTCAACTGCTGTCCAGGAAATATTTTTGCTCCTAAAGTCTGCACTTTCCCACCAAGAGCTCATTCTTCTTTTCCATATCCACAGCCCAACTTATTATCTGGCCAGCACTGCTACTCTTTGCAAAACCTTTTTAATTCAATATAATCAAAATTATCCATTTTGTATTTGATAATATCCTCTAGATCCTCTTTGGCCATAAATGCCTTTCTTCTCCACAGATCTGAGAAGCAGACTATCCCTTGTTCTCCTAATTTGTTTATAGTCATCCACTATATCTGAATTAAGAACTCATCCAGATCTTATCTTGGTATAGAGTGTTAGATCTTGGTCAATTCTAGTTTCTACAATGCTCAAAAACACAGCATTAAAGATTTTTAAATAGGAGCTAATCTGAGATGTGCCATCTAGTCTAACTTCTAACTAGATGTGAATTTTGTCTCAAAGTCTCTGAAAAAAAAAAAGTCTTCTGCAACCTTTTCTTGAAGCTGTACAGTGAAGGAACCCTCCACCTATCAAGGCAACCCTTTCCTTGTTGGGATAGTTTTGGACTTTAGAAAGGTCTTCTTATCAAGCATAAATTGGCCTCCTTGTTCCTAATGCTGCCTGATATAATATGTTTATCCTTCCTTCCTTGGTCCCTCAAATTCTAGTTCAGTTAGTAGGAAAGAAGGAAAGGAATCATCTATACATACTTTACTCTGTGAGTACTGTACTAAGTATATACATATATTCTCATTTGAGTCCACAACATATCTGTGGTTTTGTTCCTATCATTTTCCTATTAATAATTGGGAAACCGAGGCACATATATGAAGTAATGTGTCCTGACTCACACAGCTAGTAAAAGTATGAGGATGGTTTGAAATCAACTTTCTTGAGCCAGTCTCAGGTTCTTTGCACTGAAGACAAACTATCTCTAATTTCTAATGATGGAATTGTTTAATTTAAAATAAATATGGAATGAAGGGGATCACTACAATTTCCAGTTGTTGCTATAACAAAGAGCCACTTTAAACATCTAGTCAAACAACTAAATGTCATTCATCTTATATTTACTCACCATTCTCTTTCTCAAGCCATTTTTACCTTATCGAATAATATGAAAATCATTTGTAGAAAGGCTTAGGAAGGAATCTAAGTTTCTGTTGATGAAGATTTTTTATTATAGTTTTTTATTGACAGAACATATGCATGGGTAATTTTTATATTGAACCTTGCAATCACTGCTGTTCAACTTTCCTTTCTTCCTCTACCCCCTCTCTACATGTCAGGCAGTCTCATACGTATTAAACATGTTAAAATATATCTTAAATACAATATGTGTGATATATTTGTACAGTTCTCTTGTTGCACAAGAAAAATTAGATCTAGAAGGTAAAATAACTGGAAGAAAAACAAAACTGCAAGCAGTCACACTCATTTCCCAGCGTTCTTTCCTGGGTGTAGCTGGTCTGTTCAGATGATCTTTTATTCTTCTAGAGACCACAGATAAAAGGAGATGTCTTGATTTGTGTTTGAATGGATGTAAGTGTAGATGCTCTGCCAAGTCCTGTGGCCAGATAAAGTCCTGTATCCTTCCTCCAACAAAACATCTGTTGATGTAAAGCTGGAGGAGGAGGCTCATGGAGATAAGATGAGCAGCCTGGTGGGTAAGTGACCAGGTGAAATATGTGTTCTAGGGTAGAATTTGGAAGCCTGGGAGGTCTAGGGCTGGAGAAGAACCATTCAATGGCCATTGGCCATTTGATGATGGTCAGGGCTGGGGGAGGGGAGGCGGGCAGGTTTCAGAAGTCATCGCCCTGGATGATTTTGGGAGTGAGGTCCCATCCTCCAGGCTTCAGGGGCTAGCCTGTTTGGGGTTCTTGAGCCTTAGAGGACATTCCTAGAATAGATTAATGGGAAGCAGGAAGGTTTGGAATTGAGATCTTTGGGCATTCTCTTGGATCTGCCATTTTCTATTTACTGCAAACCTTCCCTGCTGGGGTAGGACCCAGGTAGGTGTGAGCCAGGGCTCCTCACAAGTCTTGCCTTCTGCTGGCTGCCCTTGCATAAGAATTCATTTTTCTCTGCTCTGCTGGCCAGTGTCTTTCCCAACTGTCAGCACAATTTTCTTCTTCCAGGTCTGGCTACTTAACAAATTCTTCGCCCCTCTTCTTTTTCAGGTTCCCAAAGCTTGACAATTATTTAATGTCTCCCTCTTCCTCAAGCTTACCATTGGGTCGTATTTGCTCAAAGGCAGGCTTCCCCATAGTAACCCAGGAATCCCACTTTAAGCCCCACTTCTGGACCCGGATGTCCTAGCTCTGCTTCCAGCTCCTGTTTGGGGAATTGATTGTGGGCCTTCAGATATGATTTCTTATGAGGTTCCACAGGCTCTGCCTTTCTGCCCCCAGGAACCCTCCTTGGTTGCAGGAACTGAAGCTGTTTCCTGGGCCAACTTCTCTGGACCCACAGATCTTGGGCTCCTTCCCAGGAATGTGGCTCACTGTTAACACATTGCTTTTCAGGATTTTAAGCCTAAAATCTACCCAAGAGTCTTAGGAACCTTCCCCCATCTTCTGCTTAGATTTCAGGACTCAGCCATCCTGTTTGCCCTGATTCAACTACTCACCTAAATCACTTCTGGACACTTAAATTTCTTCTTTTTTACCCAGGCTTCCCAACTCCCTGCCTCTTCCCTTACCATAGATTCTGAGAGCTGAAATTCAGAGACTAGATTGTTTCCCAGCCTTAGGTTTTTTATGGTTTTTCCCTGGGGGCCCCATCTCAGAGTTCTTACCTCCTTACTGGATCCCTCAGTCAGTTTATTTTCTGGATAATATGTCTGTTGGGGAGAAGAGATGCTGGAAAGACCGAGTATCACTGGCAGGGAGATTTCTGACTCAGGGGACATTGAGGTTCTACACACTCTCATCCCATCTGGAGCCTTAAATCCTTCTAGCCTCTTGGGTCTGTAGGAAGGTGGGGGAGAGGAAAGGAGTCAGAACAGTAGGAGTAAGTGAAGGTGAGATCATCTTCAAGTTTTTACCATCCCACTCCAGTCATCTTATTCTCTGTCCCTTCTATC
The DNA here is from genome assembly GCF_902635505.1 of Sarcophilus harrisii. Lineage (NCBI taxonomy): Eukaryota > Metazoa > Chordata > Mammalia > Dasyuromorphia > Dasyuridae > Sarcophilus > Sarcophilus harrisii. The sequence goes on from NC_045428.1 coordinate 605,987,324, forward strand.
TGGTAAACTCCTGACTGCCCCTATGGCCAATAGCCCTGGGTACTTTTCCCTCCCAGACTTGTTGTTTTTGACTGGGTAAAAGAGAACATTCTTGGCTTCATTTTTTTCCAGGCTTTAATCCCTCTGTTGGTGTTCCCTCCTTCACACTGGGGGCTTAGCTTACAAGGTCTCCACTGCTTCTAGGGTCATCTCCAGTCATCCTGATCTATATCTGGCCACTGGAGCCAGGGGGTTCTGGAGGAGAAGGTGAGGCTGGTGACTTTGCACCTCACCACCCTCTTCTCCCCTGACCCAATTCAGTTAACTAACTTCCCAATCTTGGCTTGGCAGGGACCACTGGACCTCAGTTGTTGATCTGTGCTGGGGCTCTGTTCCCCTTTTACTCAAGTGAGACAGATCTTTCCTGCAGTCTTTCTAAATTATCTAAGGATGGAAAAATTTCTCCCCATCCTTTTGTAGATCCTGTCACTCCACTCTTAAATGAAAGTTATTTCATGGAAATTGGAGAGAGTTCAGGCAATATCCTGCTTCTTCTCGCCCATCTTGAGTCCACCATTTTCATTTTTCAACCTGCCTCTTCTTTTATCCTCCCTCCCCCTGTTTGTTGGGGTCTCTGCTCTAAGGGCAGGGCCAGGGCTTAGTAACTCCCTAACTCCCCTGTAACCTCACCCTCTGTAATTTCCTGTAGACTAGCCCTGTCCAGGAAAAGAAAGAAACAATATCTGTGCAGATATAATCATCCCACACACACACAGCCTGCAGAGGACCAAGGCCTGACCCAAGCAGGGAGCCTGGAGCCAGAGGAATGGCCCCTAAGAGCTGCAGACCCCCTCCTCAGGTAAGTGTATTCTGCCCACATATGTGGCCAGCATCAGCCCAAGAGACCATTTCCGTGGATCTGGAGAATGGTCTGTGAGGCTGGCCATCTCTCTTATCTGTGGATCCTTTACAAAAATGGGCAGGAAAGTAAATGCAGTATTAACAACACTGCCCTCCTCTCTGCTATGTTTTGGACTGAATCGTTGTCCCTTTGGCATCTTGAGCACTAACTCCTTTCCCCCAATTGTTGCCCCCACATGTTTGTTTAAATTTTCCCTCAATATAGGTCACTGACAAGGGTGACCCCTTCACTCATTAGTAGCTATCCTGTGGGTATCATGTCTGTGATGACTGCGTTTAGCCCCCAGGGTATTTTAAAATCAGCCAGAGTCAGGATAAGCAAAAGTTCTTGATCTTTATTCTTTGTGGAAGTGAAGGGGAATGACAATAGGAAGTGAGAGCAATCAGTACATGAATCCAGTCAGCAGTGCCTCTGGCTCTCACAGGCTGCCCACCTAATCCTCTATCCAGTCTCCTATTCAACACATCAAACTTGCACAGAGAGTGGATGGAGCCATTCTTTCTCTAAACATATATTTAATAGAATATTGTCCAATTGCTAATTAGCCAGGAGTGCTCTGACTGGACCTCAGTTCATCTGCTCAGCTTCAGCCCATTACATCTCCCGCTTTCTTTTGTTTTAGAACACAGGTAGTCGAGCCATCCCTGACCTCTCAGGGAGGTGATAGCTCCCAGGGGAGGTGATCACACCCTCCCTGACTTCTCAGGAAAGAAGGTGAAAACACCAAAAAGGAGGTGATCACGCATTCCCTGACTTCTCAGGAAAGGAGGTGAAAGCATTAAAAAGGAAATGAAAAGCACCAAAGGGAAGTGAGGATTGCTAGCGGATTTCTGGGCTGAACGGTTTTATTAGAAACAGGTATTCATAAACCCATCAGCATGGGAGGTATTACACAAGTACATAGCAATAACACAGAGGCTATTAGTGATGACCCTCCCCACAGCCTGTGCAGGCTCAATATAGTGTAACAAAAGTGAATCGTACATGCAAATAGCAGTATAACAAACAATATAAATCAGTATGGTATTGTAAAAGATTTCCAGAAGTCCTAGAAGGAGGGTATGTAAACAAATCACACATATGCCTTCTTCAGCAGCCAAGAGATAGTCCAAAACCCATCTATTGTCCATTGCATCATGTGTCAGGGAATCTAATAATTCCCCCCCAAGTTTTTGAAGTCCTGCAACAGTCTTTTTATGTGTTAGGGAATCCAATGATTCCAGCAGATTTTGAAATCCTATAACAGTCTTATCATGTCTCAGAGAATCCAATGATTCCTGAGGTTTTTCAAGTCCTACAATAATCTTATCAATGTCTTTGCTTTAGTCCAGCACCATCTCCCCACTACACTCATTCTCATACACACTCTGATACTCTCTTCTCTCTCTCTCACACACACACACACGCACGCATACACACTCACACACAGACCCACCTAAACACTCTATGTCCTGTGGCCTGTGTCCAAGATCCCTCCTGTAGCCACTGACTTTCCTGGAAACGCTTGATCCTGTTGTCTGCAGCAGAACCCTAGAAGTTTCACCAGCTCTTCTTTAATTTCACTGGCTAGGAGCAGGGCAGAAATTGTCCTCGTGCTGCTGCTCAGCTCCTGCTACCTCAGGCTACATAGATCTTTCCAAATCTCTCTGAATCCCTTCTCTTTGCAATTTTTGCTGTTTTTATTGTAATTTTATTTTATTTTTCCCTTGAGGCATTTAGGGTTCAGTAACTTTGCCCAGGGTCACACAGGTAGGAAACATTAAGTATCTGAGGTCACATTTGAACTCAGGTTCTCCTGACTTCAGGACCAGCGCTCTATCCACTGCCCCATCTAACAGCCCCTATTATAATTTCTTTTAACCTTAAATACAAAAAAGAAAAGAAAAAAAATTTCAGGTAATCAGCAGAACATAAGAGCAGATTCAATAAAACAAACCTACATAAGAAATGCTACCCATGGTTCAGGAGCTGTCCAGAGTTTCTTTGCTTCCTGGTAGGTTTTCTTTTATTCCATTGTATTTTCTTTATCTCCTGAGACTTCTCGGCTGCAATGAAGTATTTCTAGAATAACTCCATCATACTCAGCTCATGCCTTTCTCAGCCTTTACCATTGCTTCAGTTGTTTTGACTGAATTTAGAAAGGTAAAAGGCTTTGTTCGAATATATAGGACATGCAAAAAAGGAAAAATCAGTCCCTGCCCTAAGAAACTTCCATTCTGACATGGAAGACAACATGTCAGCAGCTGTGTCCACACCAGCTGTGTACAGTGTAGGTCACAGGCCTTTTCATGACTGTGCTTCCAAGTGTTCTCATAAAGCATGTGACCTTTGGGTAAATCCCTTCTTTCTGCTTCAGTTTGCTTTTGTAAATTGATGACCATTGGGCCAGATCCATTAAGAAGTGTGTGATTCTGAAATTTGAAACACAAAATTGGCTCTAAATCCTGTAAGGGCTGTCACCTTTGGGCAAATCCCTTCTCCATGCTTCAGGTCCCTTCTCCAAATTGAGGAGCATTGGATTAGGTCAGTAATGAAACTTACTTCAACTCTTAACTCCTCTGGGTGTTGGTGTTTTAGGGGTTGGTGACCTTCAAGGATGTGGCTGTGGACTTTAGCCCAGAGGAATGGGGTTTGTTGGACCCGGATCAGAAAGAGCTGCACAAGGAGGTCATGCTGGAGAATGCCAAGAACTTGCTCTCCCTGGGTAAGCAACTCTTCCCTTGGAACTCTGGAACTACCATCAAAAGGAGTGTCATTATCTCCTCCCTAGGGGTCAGAGTTCCAGGATTTTATCAGTTCTTAGAAAGGCCCAAGGGCTGCCTCCTGTCCCTAAGAGACAGGGTCCTCCTGCTGCCTGGTTCTTCTGTGAGTGGTGTTTGCATTGTACGATGGGAACGCAGCACTTGTGTCTACAAACCTTCTGGAAACTGATCCTGCTCTTTTTCCCTGAACATGGGATAGGAGAAAGAACCCTCTTCCTCTTAGGGTTTTTTTTTTTATCTTGGCAATGTTCTTTTGGGTAAAAAAAATACATTTTTACCTCACTGCCCCTAGTATAACTCATAAATTACCAGCAGAGCAGTGAGTCCTTGTTCTTTCTTCCTACATCCCCCAGAGGCCTGTACAGATATAGGGAGAAAAAAGGAAGGGAGGAAGTCTTTCCCTACATTTGCTTGATCCAGGCCTAGTGCACAATCCTTCATGCACATTATTTCACCTTATTCCCACCACTTTGTTTTGGGCAGCATCTTTATCCCCATTTTACAGGCCTGGAGACTAAAGCAAAAACATGAAATTACTTGCCAGAGTCACATAGCCAGGATGTGTCTAAATCCAAATTTGAACTAGAGGCTTCCTGACTGCAGGCCTGGTGCTCCCTTCTCTGTGCCACCAGCTGCCTCTGATGTTCAGAAAATGGGAGGTATGGGATGTGGCCATCCTGCTGTGAAGGAGGCAGCAAAATCAGGATCTTCTGATTCCAGATAACCTACATGGCCTCCTTTCCCCTCTGCCCTCTTCCCCTGGCAATAAGCACCCTGAAAACCATCTCTGAGTTGTCCTTGGAACCACCCAGTGGCCCTTGCACCTCGGCCCTATTGCAATGAGAAATAATGACAAGTTTCAAGGCTCACACCCACTATCTTCCCCCTCTCCAGGACTTCCAGTTCCCAGAGAAGATTTCATCTCCCATGTGGAAAGAGGAGACCTGAGGAACTCATGTACTGGTGAGTGAGTTGCAAGCTGAGGTGCAGGCTGCTATCCCAGGAGGCTTCTTCATGTGCCAGGCCTGGGGACAGGGTAACTGGTTTGGAATCCCATCTCAGGCTTCTGTGATAGGATAGAGAAGTGAGCACTTCTCTGAATCTCTGAACCTCAGTCTCTTCATTTGTAAATGAGGGTGTTGGACTCCATGGTCTTTCAGTTCCCTTCTGATTAGGAATCAATGATCCTAGTGGAAGTCTTTGTTAGAAATTAGGGGACATCCAACTATCTGTAACCAAAGAAAGAGGGCTCAGGCTTTTTAATATGGCTTTTTCTTGGGCCTTCCTTAAGACCAAAAGGCATTTATTTTTACTTTTTTGATATTTATTTAAAACTAAAAACAAAATAGAAAAAGATAGAAAAGAACAATTTTTAAAAAGTTTTGTATTCAGCAAAAAATAAGGGAGGATTCAAAATTGTTAGAATTCTTACAAGGTGCTAAGTCATTGGAATTGATAGGCAATAATTGTCTAATTTGGCATGGTACTTAATAGTTCTCTAGTTCAGATTTCACACCTTTAGAGTTCATACTTTTAAGAGAGCATATATAAGGAGGAGCCCACTAAAGGACTAGCCCACTAGAGACTTCGGGAGATTCACAAGTCAGGATTCAGTGGAGGAGATTCATGTCAGAACCCACAATCCCACTCTCAGAGGCGGAGTCAAGATTCATTCCATCTTCTACCTTTGTGCTGGGTAGAGATTCAAAGGGAGCTAGAGGCTGAAGCTGGAAGAGACAAAGGACTAGTGGCAAGAGCTCTCAGAACCAAGGAGAGAGATAGACCTCTAAGAAAGCTAACCAGGGTATTTTGAAGGAGACAATAAAGGATTTGGACTTTAACAACTGACTGCATTTGAGGTGATTATTACTCTGAACTGATAGGAAGGCTGCCTCCAGAAGCCCCCTAAGAAATCTGCTGCCAGAGAATGATTATATTTTAGAGAAGAGAACATTACATTGTGGCTCCCAAATGTGAGACAGACATGATTGTGATCCAGTGGAAAAGTCTCCTTGACCCAGAAATTAGGGTGAGTACAACAAGGAAACTTTGTTAAAGAACTAAAATAGTATTTCAACTAAAATGGGACAGATCTTTAGAAAACAGCCTGCTTTCATTCTTCAAGGAAAATGTTTAGAGAGCATTGTCAGACTTCTGGAAAGCTAAGGTTTGATTATAATTTGGGAACAGTTCACTGAACTTTTAGAAACTGTACAGTACACATCTCCTTGGTTTTCTAAGGGGAAAAAAATGGATCCAAATGAGTGGAAATTAGTAGGAGAACAATTAGTTGAATACTACAATTCCAATCCAAAATCAATTTCCAAAAATACACTTAATACATATAATTTAATCCAACTGGCTTTAAGAAATTATATAAGTGTTAGAATAAGGAAAAAAGAAGAAAGAGCAGTAGGGGTGGAGCCTACTAATCTAGGTGAAAAGGATGAAGAATCAGATAAGAATTCATAGCAGGAGAAATTAAATCATTCCCAATCCCCTGACCTACTTCCCTCAATTAATCCTTAATGGGTGGAGGGAGAAGGAGGAAGGGGAGAGGCAGAAACATATTCAGCACCACCTATGAAGCAGCCTATGACAGATTAGAAAAAGCATTGGTTAAGGTAAAAAATGAAGGACAGGATGTATCTGATTTGATACATGCATACCCTGTGATTGAAGAGATTGATTCTGCAGGTCAAAAAAGGAGAAGATCACTCCTTTTGATCTGGGAAAAATTAAAGTTTTGAAAAAAGGTTGCACTCTTTATGGGCCTATATCATCTTATGTTAAGATGTTACTAGATAGTTTGGCTTATGGAATCTTAACCCTGAGTGATTGGAAATCCATAGCAAGGACATCTTTAGAACCTGGAGAAAACTTTTTGTGGCTTTCAGAGTATTGTGAATTATGTAGGATTCAAGCCAGATGGAATAGGCAAACAGGAGTTAATGTACAAATCACTTTTGATCAACTAGCAGGTGAAGGAGAGTATGGAGAGAATTCAGAACAGATTAATTGTCCCAAAGCAGTATATGAGCAAATTTCTAAGGCTGCAATAAAAGCTTGGGGTTCTTTCCCAGAAAAAGATGAAGGTAAAACCTTCACAAAAATAGAGCGAGGTCCCAATGAACCCTTTGAGGATTTTGTGGCATGTTTGCAAACATCTGTCACAAGAACCATTGGAGAAAATGCAGCTACAGAAATAATGACCAGACATCTGCCTAAGGAAAATGCTAATGAGGTTTGCAGAAGAATTATATGGGGACTACACAAAGATGCTCCTTTAGAGGAGATCATAAGACACGGTGCCACAGTGGGCACAAATGCTTATTATACTCAGATTGTGATGAACATGGGAAGACAAGTTCCCTCTTGGCAAGGGACTTCTAGAGAGAGTCGTCGATGTTTTCAGTGTGGAAAAATTGGACATCTGAGAGCTCAGTGTAGGCAAAGAGATAGAGTGAGAGGAAAGGGTGAGAGAATAAAACCCAAAACCCCATGTTCAAAATGCCACAAGGGTTTCTACTGGGTCTCAGAATGTAGATTGACCCAGGCAAATGAGAGGCAGGGCCCAGCCCCAAGATATCATTCAAAAGCCAGGGGGGGATGATGGCAGTTGATTTTACACCCAGAGAGTCTTTAGAAGGTCATGAATGTGAAAGTCAGCCCAAAAGCAATCAGTTAACAGAAAGGGATTACAGTTGGGGAGAATACAGGCTTTTTAAACCAAAAGGGCAGTGTCCAGTGCAAACAGTTCCAATGTAATTGCCAAGTGATGAAGAGAGATCTAGAAAATGTTAAATAAAAGGGACTAGATAGATTAACTGCCTGGGAGAGAGGGTTTGATTGTATTCCTACAGATGGAGAAGGAAACAGATGAGTGGCAATGAGCACCTGGAGATAGACAGAAAAGGAAAAAAAAAACCTCAAAACAAAGGAGAAGATCTAAGAAACATCTGACACTGAAAGAGCATGGCTAATAATGAGACTGTTTCAGGACTTGAAAACCATCAGGAATCATTGGGTTCCTTGAGGTGAAAAATTCTTGATAAGACTATTACAGGACTTCAAAACTTGCAGGAATTATTGGATTTTTGGCACATGAACTAATGGATAATAGATTGGTTTTAGACCATTTCTAGGACTTATGGACATGTATAATTCCTCATGTTGATTCATGTTATTTGTTACGTTACGTTACATTTTATTTCATAAACCATAAATGAAAGACATTATATTCAGAACCGTCTATTGCTAGTAGTGACTAGCCTGTGTTATATAGCTTATGTAATTTATGTAATTATGTGTAATACCTCCCATATTGATGGATTTATGTATACCTATTTCAAGTGGGGCCCCTTCAAAAACCTGCTAATCTGATTTGATTTCCCATTTCCTTTGGTGTTTTCATTTCCCTTCCTGAGATGTCAGGGAGGGCGTGACTACTTCCTTTTTTATAGTGTTTTCACTCCTTTTTTGAGTAGTCAGGGAAGGTATGATCACATTCTTTTGGGGGGGGGGGTCTCACCTCTTTAAGAAGACAGGGAGGTCATGACCACCTATGTTCTAAATCAAAAGAAAGTGGGAGCTGGTAGGATTCTTACAAGGTGCTAAGTCACTGGAATTGACAGAGACAATAATTATCTAATTTAGCATGGTACTTAACAGTTCTCTAGTTTAGAGTTCACACCTTTCACACCTTTAGAGTTCACACTTTTAAGAGAGCATATATAAGGAGGAACCCACTAAAGGACTAGCCCACTAGAGACTTTGGGAGATTCACAAGTCAGGATTCAGTGGAAGAGATTCACAAGTCAGAACCCACAATCCTGCTCTCAGAGGCGGAGTCAAGATTCATTCCATCTTCCACCTTTGTGCTGACTGGAGATTTGAAGGGAGCAGAGGCTAAAGCTGGAAGAAACAAAGGACTGGCAACAAGAGCTCTCGAAACCAAGGAAAGAGTTAGGTCTTTAAGAAAACTAACCAGGGTTTTTTGAAGGAGACAATAAAGGATTTGGACTTTATTTTTTTTAATAACTTTTTATTGACAGAACCTATGCCAGGGTAGTTTTTTACAACATTATCCCTTGCACTCACTTCTGTTCTGATTTTTCCCCTCCCTCCCTCCGCCCTCTCCCCAAAATTAAGTGACTTGCCCAAGAACACACAGCTAAGAAGTATTAACTGTCTGAGGCCAGATTTTAACTCAGTTCCTCTTTGCTTCAGGGCTGGTACTCTATCCACTGTGCCCCAATTCCTTTCTTAAGGAACAAACCTTAAATCAAAATCAGTCTGATTCTCATTGAGCAACCATAGGTCCCTTGCTAAACCCCATTTGGTCTTTGTTTGGATCCTGATTGACTCAGATTGAGTGTAAATTGAAGTCATTTCTGCTTTGTCCAGAAACCCTGAGGTTCTACCCAGAATCATACATTCATTCCTTTTTACTTATTGAGATTTTTTTTAGCCTAGGTGAGAGAGGAGATTCTTTGCCTCCATTGCTCCTTAGCCTTAATACTGAATGGGTGCAGCCTCAGTCACAGGAGATCTTTTGGAGACCTTACCTTAAGAAGGCCCAGGTCTCCCGCTGCAACCAGAGCCATCTGTAGTAATCCTAATCTGTACCTGGCCACGGGACACAGATGGCTCTGTGGGAGAAAGTGAAGCCGGTGATCTTGGGCAGCCCTCCCTCACTTAAATCCAAGTCAGTCACTACATAACTGAAAGCTTCCCTTAATTAGGAATATGGAGGGAAAGACTTGTGGTTATTCCATAACAGCACCAGGAGCCCTAGGCCCTTATTATCTTCACTATGGAATTTGTTCATAGGTGAAAGGGAGCAGGAAAGAGACAGAAATACAAACATAGATTTGGCCCCTCAGTGGGACCAACATGCAAGCACTGAAGTGGGGTTAGGCCATATGATCAGCCCTGGAGAATATCAACCAATCAATACACATCAATTAAGCACCTGTTCTGTTATATGCATTGCATTGAACCCTGGGTATACAAAGAGAAGTTTTCAAGAAGTTTTAAATCCAGCATATAAACTTGGAGATGGTTTGAAATTAAGCAACAGTTTATGAAACTTATTCTTAGCTAATCCAGGCAAAGGAAAGTGTTTTTATTGAAATGCATCACGTTCAACAGACATATGTATATAAAGAGAGAAGGGAGGGAAGTTTATGAAGGAAGGAAGAGTTGAGGTGGAGAGAATCAAAATCAGTGACAACGATAGTATTTAACAAGCATATGTGCTTACTGTGTGCTGAGACTTTTAAAGCTATTATCTCTTTTGATGCTCACAACAACCTCGGAAGTGGGTACAATTATTACCTTCACTCTACAGGAAAATTGAGGCAAAGAAACACATTTCCAAGGGTGCAGAGCTAGGTAGTGTTTGAAAGAAAAGATTGTAAGTAAAATGGAGAACATCTGTCTAGTGCAGTGGATTGAGAAGCCTCAGTTTCTAGTTTTGAGTTCTAATCTCATGCAGGGATTACCTGGTTTCTAAATTATGAGAACCTTGCCTTTGTCTCACCTTTATTGTGGGGGTCCCATGTCATTGTATTGTGAATAGAACTCTGTGTTCATTGAATTATTTTATTGGTGTCAGCTAATGGCATTTAAAAATGATTGAATCGGTCCATTTCATTTTCAAAACTTTGCCTGGAGAAATTAAGTCAATGATTTTCAAATGAAGTTGGCCTAGCTATACCTGATCTAAAACTATATTATAAAGCAGTAGTCACTAAAACCATTTGGTACTGGCTAAGAAAGATTAGTTGACCAGTGGAATAGGTTAGGTTCACAAGACAAAAAATCAATAACTATAGCAATTAGTATTTGACAGATCCAAAGATCCCAACTTTTGGGATAAGAATTCATTATTTGACAAAAACTTCTGGGAAAACTGGAAATTAGTATGGCAGAAGTTAGGCATGGGCCCACACTTAACACCGTATACCAAGATTAGATCAAAATGGGTCCATGATTTAGGCATAAAGAACAAGATCATAAATAAATTAGAGGAACATAGAATAGTTTACCTCTCAGACTTGTGGAGGAGGAAGGAATTTGTGACCAAAAAAGAACTAGAGATCATTATTTATCAGAAAATAGAAAATTTTGATTACATCAAATTAAAAAGCCTATGTACAAACAAAATTAATGCAAACAAGATTAGAAGGGAAGCAACAAACTGGGAAAACATTTTTACAGTAAAGGTTCTGATAAAGGCCTTATTTCCCAAATATATAGAGAATTGACTCTAATTTATAGGAAATCAAGCCATTCTCCAACTGATAAATTGTCAAAGGATATGAACAAACAGTTTTCAGATAATGAAATTGAAACTATTTCCACTCATATGAAAATGTTCCAAATCACTATTGATCAGAGAAATGCAAATTAAGAAAACTCTGAGATACCACTACACACCTGTCAGATTGGCTAAGATGACAGGAAAAAATAATGATGAATGTTGGAGGGGATGCGGGAAAACTGGGAAACTGATGCATTGTTGGTGGAGTTGTGAACGAATCCAACGATTCTGGAGAGCAATCTGCAATTATGGCCAGAAAATTATCAAACTGTGCGTACTCTTTGATCCAGCAGTGCTACTACTGGGCTTATATCCCAGAGATACTACAGAAGGGAAAAGGACTTGTATGAGCCTAAATGTTTGTGGCAACCCTGTTTGTAGTGGCTAGAAACTAGAAAATGAATGGATGCCCATCAGTTGGAGAATGGTTGTGTAAATTGTGGTATATGAATGTTATGCAATGTTATTGTTCTGTAAGAAATGACCAGCAGCATGAATACAGAGAGTTTTGGAGAGACTTACATGTACTGATGCTAAGTGAAATGAGCAGAACCAGGAGATCATTATACACTTCAATAGTGATACTGTATGAGGATGTATTCTGATGGAAATAGATATCTTTGAAAAAGAGAAGATCTAACTCAGTTCCAATTGGTCAATGATGGACAGAAGCAGCTACACCCAGAGAAGGAACACTGGGAAATGAGTGTAAACTGTTTGCATTTTTATTTTTTTTTTGCCCAGGTTATTTTTATCTTCTGAATCCAATTCTTCCTGTGCAACAAGAGAACTGTTTGGTTCTGCACACGTATATTGTATCTAGGATATACTGTAACATATTTAACATGTATAAGACTTCTTGCCATCTAGGGGAAGGAGTAGAGGGAGGGAAGGGAAAACTTGGAACAGAAGTGAATGCAAGGGATAATGTTGTAAAAAATTACCTAGGCATATATTCTGTCAATAAAAAAAATTATAATAAATAATTAAAAAAAAATGCTCTCCCACTTAAAAAAAAAAAAAGTCAGTGATTTTATTATCAGCCAGCATTAGAGTGTATATTTATAGATGTGTGTGTTTGTTTCTTTCAGATTCAGAGACATGGTTTGATATGAAGGAGATGAATGCAAATCTGAAAATGATCTCAAAGAAAGACCTTTTTCAATATAGTGAATATAGGGCTGTTTTTGCTAAGCACAATAGAAACCGTATTAGAAAGGAACACTGTGAAAGGAATACACACAAAAAAGCTTTAAGAAAGAGTTCCAGGGTTGCTAAAGATAAGAATATACATCCTGAAGAGAAGACACCCGAGTGTCATGAATGTGATAAATCTTTTCTTGTACGCTTTTCCCTTGCCAAGCATCAGAAGATCCCTGCTGGAGAGAAGCCTTATAAATGTAAGAAACATGGAAAGGCTTTGAGAGAGCGATCTACTGCTAAACATGAGAGAATTCACACGGAAAAACAATCTTACAAATGTAATCAATGTGGAAAGGATTTCCAGTGTAATTCCAAATTGGCTCAACATCAGAGAATTCACACTGGAGAGAAGCCTTATAAATGTAAGGAATGTGGAAAAGCTTTCATACATCATCCCAGTCTTGCTAAACATCAGAGAATCCACACTAGAGAGAAGCCTTATAAATGTAATGAATGTGGAAAGGCTTTCACACAGAGTGACAATCTTCGTGAACATCAGAGAATCCACACTGGAGAGAAGCCTTACGAATGTAATGAATGTGGAAAGGCTTTCACATATCATTCTTATCTTATTGCACATAAGAAAATCCACACTGGAGAGAAGCCTAATAAATGTAATGAATGTGGAAAGGCTTTCAAAAAGAGTTCCAGTCTTCATAAACATCAGAGAATCCATACTGGAGAGAAGCCTTATGAATGTAATGAATGTGGAAAGGTTTTCATTCAGAGCTCTGACCTTGCTGTGCATCAGAAAATCCACAATGGAGAGAAGCCTTATGAATGTAATGAATGTGGAAAGGCTTTTACAAAGAGCTCTTACCTTGTAGCACATCAGAGAATCCACTCTGGAGAGAAGCCTTATGAATGTAATGAATGTGGAAAGACTTTCACATATCTCTCCAATCTTGCTGTCCATCAGAGAATCCACACTGGAGACAAGCTTTATCATTGTAATGAATGTGGAAAGGCTTTCACAAAGAGCTCTTACCTTGTAGTACATCAGAGAATCCACACTGGAGAGAAGCCTTACAAATGTAATGAATGTGGAAAGGCTTTCACAGATAACTCCTATCTTGTATTACATGAGAGAATCCACACTGGAGAGAAGCCTTACGAATGTAATGAATGTGGAAAGGCTTTCACAAGGCCCTCCTGCCTTGTAGTACATCAGAGAATCCACACTGGAGAGAAGCTTTATGAATGTAATGAATGTGGAAAGGCTTTCACACAGCGCAGCAATCTTACTTCCCATCAGAGAATCCACATTGGAGAGAAGCCTTACAAATGTAATGAATGTGGAAAGGCTTTCACAAGGCGCTCCTACTTTGTAGTACATCAGAGAATCCACACTGGAGAGAAGCTTTATGAATGTCATGAATGTGGAAAGGCTTTCATAAGGCGCTCCTGCCTTGTAGTACATCAGAGAATCCACACTGGAGAGAAGCCTTATGAATGTAATGAATGTGGAAAGGCTTTCACAAAGCGCTCCTCTCTTGAAGTACATCAGAGAATCCACACTGGAGAGAAGCCTTATGAATGTAATGAATGTGGAAAGGCTTTCCTAGATCGCTCCTACTTTGCTGTCCATCAAAGAATCCACACTGGAGAGAAGCCTTATGAATGTCATCAATGTGTAAAGGCTTTCATATGTCGCTCCCATCTTGCTGTCCATCAGAGAATCCACACTGGAGAGAAGCCTTATGAATGTAATGACTGTGGTAAGGCTTTCACACGGCGTGAAAGCCTTAGTAAACATGAGAAAATCCACACTGGACAGAAATCTTAAGACAATGCTCAAATCTTGCTTAGCAACAAAGAGTGCACATTAGAGAAAAACTTTTGAGTGTCTGGATCATGGTAAAGTTTTAATATATATTAGTCTCTGACTAGACATGTGAGATCCTATACTAGATGTAAATCCTCATTCATATAATCCATGTGGAAAGACATTTAGGCTCACTTCATCCCTGAATTGCCTCCAGAAAATTCCTAGAAGATTGAAATCAAGGTTAAAGGCATAAAAACGGAAGAAATAGCTCATTATTCAGCAGGGATTTTCTGCTTAGGAAAAAGTCTCCTATGGATTTGGCATGGGAAGGTTTAGCCCAGGTTCATCTCTAATTGTACATCTGAGGATATATGAAGTGGAGGGAAGACTTACAAATGTGCTGAAGGAAAACATGCCCTTACCTAGAACATAAGGGTCAGTATAAATCACAGTATTCACACTAAAAAGAAACATTATGCAGAAAGGCTTTCACCTGGATCTCATCCTTTGTGTAGAAATCTTGCTGCAGATTAAACATGTGAATATAATAAATGAGGGAAGACCTCTTCCTATAACATAGATGTCATGAGACATTGCAATTTTATACTGCATATAAAGGTCAGAAAAAAGATTTGAGTTTCTCTGAAATCCCAAGATTGGTAGCCAAAGAAGAGTATTTATAATGGGGGGAACCAATTTTTTTTACTCTCTTTGCTCTATCAGTAATGAGATTTTTTAATCTGATTTTACATTGTTTTTATTACTTAATTTTCCTCTTCATTCTCTTGTTTATTCCTAAATTCTTTGTCTTTCCATCTATGTGATAAGTTATGTGTCCCATATTCTAATTTTCTTTTAAAATATCTGTGGCTTAGGTCTCCATTTTGACCTTATCTTGCTAAATTATGTCGAGTGGGTTCGTGGGGAAGTGAGGCCTTTACAGAAATCTGACCCCCAGAAGAGTGCCATAGTTTAGAGCTACATTTTCAGAAAAACTCTCCCCTTATGCCTTGCTCAGTCTTGCACAAACCACTTTGCCACATCATCAAGCTTTGTGATGTACTTTTACTCTTCTTAAGTGGAATGGGTTCTTATTGTCTTATTGGGAGCCCAGTGTGAGATCATATAAGTTCTAGTCTTGTATTTGAAAAATATAAAAAGTAAGGACTTGGGGATAAGAATTTATTATTTGGTTTAAAAATTTAACATTCATTTTAAAGAAAAACATAGCAGTTAAACAGGTACGTTTTCAAACACTCTAGCCACTCTTTTTCCACATTAATTTTACAGAATCCAAATCAAAATGAGAATTCATTTTCTACAGACACATTTACATAATCCTCTAGAAATTATTTTTCAAGTGCCAGTATTTCTAAGAAAATATTTTCCCTAAATTTGAAAATGAGAAAAATCAGAATAAAAATAATGGCATGAATAATGCTTTTGAAACATGAGAGAAAATTGCCAAATGAAATTCAGTTGTTTATCTTAGAATTACTTTATGTTGCTGCTCATCCAGCCCTAGCAGCCAGGAAGCCTGTGAGTTTCTAGATCTTGGTGGGAGAAGAGCTGGAGGACAAGTTGACAGGAAACACAGGGAGTTAAGAGCAAATTCCATTTATTCATCTGAGGGTAAGCTTATGTGTCTATGTGTGTCTGTGTGTGTATGTGTGTTTGTGTGTTTTTACCAAAGCCAATAATGTATTCTCCTGGGAACATTAGTCTTTTTCATGGGACTATTGGCTATTAAGTCACCCAGACAGTTTCCTCCCTTCCTAGCAATCCCCAAGTGTTGGAATCCTAGTGTCAACTCCCAAGGACATCCTTTTCCTGGAGACAGAACAGAGGGGTGGTAAGCCATCATCCTAAATTCTCATAGCCTTCTGACAGGGGCTGAGCTACAGGGAAACATGAGCTGGTCTGTCTTCTGCCTCCTCACAGCTTGCCTTCAACTTCTCCCTGTTCTTCTGTGCTCTCTTGAGATAAGGCAGGGATGCCTGAAGCTCTTCTAAGGAGTGGCGAGTGCATATTAGAAAACAGGGTAGGAGGAAACATGCCAGGGTAACAAAAAATATCTAAGGCAGAAAATGCAACAGCAAGCTTGATACATTATTAAAAGCATTGAGGTGATTTCTCCAATTCAGCGATCTGACTGCAAAATCATGAGGATCAATATGAGAATCAACTAATTTATGTTGTATCGCAGAATTGTACATAGAAGGTGTGAGTATAAATTGACTTAAATATGATGATATAAAAAGAAATTAAGGAATGGAAAAAAGGATTGTACTGAGAGAAGAAAAGGAAGTTAAGCTAAGATAAAACATATCACATGAAGATGCACAAAAGGCCTATTACGATAGAGGGAAAGAAGGGAGGTGATGTGTATTGTTTATACCTTAATTTCACCGATTTGACTTAAAGAGGGAATGACATTCATATTTAGTTTGGTATAGAAATTTGTCATACCATATAGGAAGTCGAAGTGGAAAGGGAAATAAAAGGGAGAGACTGGTATAAAATAGCAATACAAACAAATCAAAAATTAATTGAAACTGACTTTCCTATTCTTTAGGATTAAATTATTTAAACAACACATTATAGAAAAATAATTTCATACAAAATAAAAATGAGACAAAGCTTAAGGTTATAACTAAAGGAGTTCTTAAGGAAATTTTTATAACTTTAGATGCTTACATGAATAAAATAGAGATGAATTGGGCATGTAATTTAAAAGGATAGAAAAAGAACAATTTGAAAGTCTTAAATTAAATACCACATTAAAAATTTTGAAAACCAAAGGACAGATTAATAAAAATGAAAGTAAGAAAATTATTAAATTAATAAATAAAACTAAAAATTTGTTTTATGAAAAATACATAATTCTTAGGTTATGATTAGAAAAAGGAAAGAAAACCAGATTACATGTATCAAAAATAAAAAGTGACCTTACCACCATTGTAGTGGTAATTAAACAATGATTACTATCTCCCCTCATCAATGTAACACTTGACTACAAACACCTGGAGCCCCCTGTTGGTATTTCCTTGTCTTATATGATGTCTCATAAGCCTTTGTTTGGCTCAAAGCCTTCTTTGTTTGAAGAACTATATAAGCCCTGGGTTTCCCAGGAATCTTTGGGACTTCACCCACAGAGATGACATTCTGCCTGGGACCTCTTTTCCCATTCGGGACTCAAAGGCTGTTCATTTGGGGTTCTCCAGCCTGTGCAACTTAAGAGTCACAACTTAGAGTTCGTGCTCCCCCGGACTGATGATGTTTTCTCTCTCTTATCTCTCTTTTTCTTCTATTTTTATCATAATTCTCATTATTTTGTCTTTTATGTATTATGTACTGTATTGGTTGTTATTGTAGGCAATGTATTCCATGTATTGTATAATTAAATTTTACTTTCACTTTAATTGAGTCAGAGAATGTCATTTATAGGAGCAAATCCAAACTTTTCCCTAAAATTACATAACACCTCCCTTTCCTTTTCCCATTTTTCTTCTAGCTCTCTTGTGAGAGTCTTTAATTTCTTCTATGAGAGTCATCTATGCTGAGGACCAGATGATATCCTCCTTTGGGGATTCATCTGGAGACAGTCTGTTTTTAGTCTCCTCAGGGTTTAAAGTCTGCTCTCTATTTGTATAGAAGCTATCAGTGGTTAAGGTCTGTTTAAATTTTTTGCTCATTTTGTCAGGGAAGAATCAAAAAAGACAAACTAGCAAAAAAAAAAAAAAAAAACAAGTGGATTTTTTTTTGGTGTGGGGGGAGGCTGGGTGGTGTTACTGAGCTTCCTCTACAAACTGCAGGGGCAGTATCAAGGCACTAACAGGACAGCAATGGCTGTGCTGTGCCTGCGCTCTGAGACTGAGAGCGTGCGGAGACATTGTGGCAGCGATGACCAGGTCCGAAGAGACCCTAGCTGTTTGGGGATGTATCCTTCACCCCTGTGTTTTTAGCTTCTCTGCTTGTTTACTGTTGTGCTGCCAGGGTAAAGTATCCAATACTGTAGTAAAGCTCTCCCCACAGAGATGGCTGAGATCACACCCCATCTCACTCTGCTCAGCTGTGAGCTGCCTGCTGTGCTCTTGCTGCCACTGCCTGCCCTCAGCCTGCACCTGATCTAAAACTGTCCCCACCCTTGAGCAAAAACAGACCTTTCCTGGTGAATTTCAAGGATGTCTTCTCTTGGTAATTATTTGTGGGTTTTTTTTTTTCAGTCAAGCATTAATTCTGAGGCTTGTCATGAAATAAATTCTGAGAGAAAATGCAGAGCTTATGCAGATGTGTGCCTCTTTTCCGCCATCTTGGCCAGAAGTTGCCCAGATCTGTCATTCTTTAAGCAGAATTTGGGACTTAATATCCCTTTTTGTAAAACATTTACAACCAATGAGAAGTATCATAGAGAAACATGCAATGTTAATCTATTTCAAAGGAGGATATAGAGAGCCAGAACTTTAGAGAACTATACTTGAAACAAGGTGTTAACTCAGGGGAACTGATGAGATAATGGTTCTCTAGTATACATATACTTAATACTTAGCATGGTGATATAATGGTTCTCTAATTCACACACTCGGGATACTGTAATGATGTAGTTGTAATAGAGTATTTAAATTGGGGATAAAGTCAGATTCAGAGGGAGACTGGGTGAGACTAGAAGACTGCTGGAGGAGACTGGGTCAGACTACTAAGAGACTGTCCAAGAGACAATAAAGACTTTGTACTCTATTCTTGTCCATCCTCCTGGTGTCTATCCCACTGAGACCAAGGCCCTTTGGGAGGACCTCCAGAAAGCTAGCCTGAACATTACAGGAAGAAGTGAATCAAAATAGGAAATAGAGGGTCTTTAAGCAGTCAACAAAACAAAATAAATATCCTGAGGCAATAATAGGAAGTCTATTCAAGGAAACAAAAAGGGAAGATGAACTTATGGAAAATATTAAAATGTTACAAATTCAATATAATCAAAGATAGTAATGAAGAAGGAATTTTGCTTTTTTTTTTTTGCTGTCATGATGGAGGTAGGCTGTATTTTTTTCTTTTTCTGAGTATGACTTCTCAGATCACTCTCCACTCTAAGAAAAAAAAAAATCACAAATAGAATATTAGAAATATTCCTTTCTGAACTGATGATTTAGGGATCTATAAAATACAATGGCAGACATTAGGATAACTGTGGGGTTTAGAATTGAAAACAAACCTGAAAAATGTGTATAAGAGTTTATATGGGACACTAAAAGAACAAAGACTGATGAAAGGAGTACTTCAGTAGCTCAGTGGGGACTTGGATAAGTAGACAAGACTTCCAAAAAGATAGCATCTTATTAAGATTCAGAGAGAAGATATTAGCACTTTCTTAGAGTGTTTTTCTTACTACTAGCAAATAGAGTATATTAATCTCATTGTGTCTTCCATTTTATTTTATTTTCTAATCAGTTATGATTTATCACATTTTAACATGACCATAAATAATTCCCTACTTTTTTCATAAAAAACTGCCTGTTCATATCTTCAGCCATTTATCAATTGGGAGATGACTAACATGCTTGTACAGTGTTCTGAATCATTCAGCTTAGAATCTGACTTCAAACTTACATTTTAATGTAAGACAGTATAGTAAAGTGGGATGAACCCTAATCTTGATATCAGAAGAACTGGGTTCAAATATAATATTCTTTGAATTCTCCCTTTGCTTTCATCAAATTCACTAACATCCCTGGATCTATTTCATCATCTTTAAAAATTGCATGGAACTGAAAGGTCTCTAAGCACTCTTCTAGATCTTCTTGATATTCTAAAAAAAAAAAAAAAAAAAAAAAAAAAAAAGATCTATCCCAAGGCAGCCTCTCGATTTTTGTTACAAAGTTACTTAACCCCAATCCCAATTTAGGTACTATGTACCTTCAACTTCTGGCATTTTATTCTGCCTTTTTGCCAAGTCAAACAATTCTCATTCTTCTTCTTTGTGATCTTTCAAACATCTATGGCAGATGTTATGTCATCCCCCTTGAATCTACTGACTATGATTTGTACTTGTCTACAAACATATTCTACCAGTAGGAAACAATATAAGTACTTCAAAGAGAGGTCCTGCTTTTTTTTTCCCCTTTGTATCTGCAACATCTAGGACAGTTCCAAGTATATTAAAGATACTTACTGAACACTTGTTGACTTGCATTTATTTTTTTATAAGATTCCCCCCCCCCAATTACATCAAGAAAGTTTTTAGCATTTATTTTTACAAAATGTTGAGATCCAAAATTGTCTTCCTTTCTCCTTTCTTTTCCTTCTTGTCTAAATGATGGGCAATCTGATATAAGCTGTATATGTGCTAAAATCTCACAACAATGAAAGTAAAAATCCATCATTGCATGTAATTGAAAAAATAATATACTATCAAAATGAAAAGAAATTGGAAGTTTTATGAGAAAACAATAAAGATCTCAGGAGTGAGAGTTCAAACTGCCCTAAAGGAAGGGAAACCAGGAGGTTCAGAATAAAAGGCAATACAGATAGACTCAATGTAAAGTACATATTAAGTCTTTCAAATTTTAAAGTTCCATTCAAATGCTCAAAATGATGATAATTGTCATCATTAAAACCCCTTCTAGTTAATAAGCTGCAAAATTCTAATGTTTGGTAATCTGTTCTCATCAGCTACTTTTAGTAGCTGATTTTGTAGTCTTTTGTAAAGGTGGAAATAGAATGGTGGGCAGTAGAACATGTAGGGAAAAGAGTCTTCGGACTTTTAGCAGAATGAATAATAGAAATGGAGGATTTGGGAATGAGAGCTAATAAGCACAAATGGACTGATGGCTGAGTAAGATACATTCAAGAAAGCTGTGGTGGGCATCAACCACTGATAATGTTTATCAAAATTAAAGAGAGAAAATGAGAAAAAGGAGTTGACAGAGTAAGAAAAGTGACATAGGAGCTCACCAACACCAAGATGGTATGAGTTGTTAGGATTCTTACAAGGTGCTAAGTCGGTTGTCTAATTTTAGCATCGTGCTTGCAGTTCTCTGGTTCACTAATGTATTTAGTATTCATTGAAGTTCTACAAGATTCACAAGTCCGGGAGATTCACAAGTCACAGCTCCCACAATCCCACTCTCAGAGGAGGAGTCAACCTTTGAGTTCACACCTTTAAAAGAACATATAAAAGGACAGGCCTCAGCCAGGAGTCAGTGGGGGAGATTGAGAAGCCAAGATTCGGAAGAAGAGAGGCTGAAGCTGGAAGAGGTAAAGGATTAGCAACAGGAGCTCTTGGAACCAAGGAGAGAGAAAGGCCTCTAAGAAAGCTAACCAAGCTATTTTGAAGAGACAATAAAGAACTGAACTTTTAACTCCTGGCTGCATTTGAGGTGATTATTACACTGAACTGAAACTAAGGCTGTCTCCAGAAGCCCCCCAAGAAACCTGTTCCTGGAAAACCATTATATGTGAGAGAAGACAACATTACAATAAGTGGCTCCAGTCCCAGGGGCCTTCTGGATAATTTGCTGGAACTATGAATATGCTGGACTTGTAGATGGTTTTTTTTATAGGAGAAGCACCAGGTGCCACTGGCTATGCCCATGAATCCTACACCCAGGAAATCAGGAAGAGAAAACAAAATGACAAATAGAGACGCTGGAGGCACTGCTGCTGCGGGCAAGGCTGGCGGAGGCTGGCTGCCTGCAGCTTTTTTCCTTCTTCCTCCCCCTCCTGTTCTTTTTCTCCCCCCCTTTTTTTCCCCCTAGTACTGTTTATTGATTTTAAGACAAGGAAGAAGATAGAGGGAGAAATCTGGTTCATTAAATGACAAAGGGATATGAGAAATCCAGGGAGGAATTCTGTTGTAGAAAACTAGCTACACTGGATGTCAAAACAAACATTATCACCTCCTTCTTGTGGGTCACTATCTACTGTTCCTCCGATGACATTGAACCAATGACTATAAGCTTCATTTCTTCATAGAAACAAACTTCTGGACTGAGTTTCTTCATATAAACCCGCAGAGTAGGTGTTATATCGATGTTCTCATCGATAACTCAATCATTTGGACAAGCAATTTCCTAAGGAGGCATAGCATTAATAACAAAGAAAGTAGGCTGGATTTTTACTTTTATCAAGGTTTTATCAACCTCAACGTCACTGCTAATAACCCCAGGTGTAGCTGGGACTTCTGAAGGCTCTGATGGAGCTTCCAGTCTCTCTGACCATTGTTTTCTTGGACCTAAATACACGCAAATTCAACAACGAGGAAGAGAAATTAAAGCAAAATATGGTGACAGAACACATGCTGACTCATTGTGAAAAGGGCTTCTTCTCTATTTCTATTCAGTAACTCTGAGCAGTTACTTTATTGGCTTCTAGAAGATATGCCTCTATTCTATATAAACTTGGTTTTGATTCAGCAACTCAAACCACGAGTTCTGTTGATTATTTAATCACTTAGCATAATTTGTAGAACTAGTACATTTACAACATTTGTTCAAAAATGTGATGTCTCTAAATGAACCAATTTCTTTGGGGAGCTGTCTTTCTTTTAAAGATAAATCTCTAAATAGATCAATTTATCCAATTTGGACACCTTTCTAATGCCAAATTAAGTTATTCTTTTAAATGATGTATAACGGATGAAAGATTAATAATTTTTAGATGGTACTGGCAACAAAATTTTTCAGTAAAAATGTCAATATACTTTCAGGGATGGGCTTACTCTTTTACTTGCTCATGGTTTAATTTAATCTCAGACTATACCAAAGTCTTTTTGCATTGGTTACTTTAACCTTAATCTAGTCTATCTTTGATATAGACTGGAGCCATCAAAAGAGGACCCCATTAAAGCATTAATAAAGTTCAAAAGAAAACTTACCAGGCTTTCTCCCAGGAATCTGGAAGTCATTCTAGGAGTCAATAATCACTGCTCATATGACAGGCAGATTTCTATAATTCTGTATCATTTACTTTGGATACAATTTGAGTTTGTAAATTCACAAGAAGAAATTTTACAGAAAAATAACACTACTCCAAAAAACTACAAGGCATCAACCTGTGAGGGATGTAGAAGACCCTTACCCAATGTGACTACTCAGATCACTTGATAGAAAACAGAAAGATTGTTTATTAAAACCTCCAGAGGATGCGCTCTTCTATCACGAGATAGGGGGAAACAGAAAGCTCGTGATAGGAGGGCTAAAGTAGTAAAGATATGATCTCTTGTATAAGAGCTATGTATCACAAGTAAGACAGCATTGAGAAGAGGGGAGGAAGAAGGCATCTAATTGGTATGCTGTCTGGAGAGATTGGAATGGAAGATTTCTGTTTTCCCAAAATCCTCTGATTTCTAAGAAACAGAAAATCAGGGCTTCAGGCTTCAGATAGACAGTGGTCAAGCTAACAGACTAAATATGGATAAATGTCAAATACTGATAAATGTCATCAGCTCCAGTTAAGTAAATATGTTTATAGCTGGCCAAGGCTCAAGTAAATATGAGCCTGCACATATTATACAGGTCATAGGGGAAACAGAAATAAAGAAAATAAAATACAGAAAAAATTCCCATATTCCTGTAAGTTCTACACCTTATCTCTCTATTCCACACAATTTCCCCCTTGTAATATGTAAATGATTTTATCATATTTCTATGGACTTACACACTGTTCAAAATCAGTTAACATATCTATGTTATTTATCAAGCTCACCATCAAGATCATCCCTCTCTAATACATTCTAGTCTTTTCTCTGAAGAATCATCATTTGAATAGCATCTTCTGTATGCAATATTTTGATAGGGACCATTGAACTATTCTGGTTACTAATGTAATTATACAGGGTAGACATAGTGGCAACAGGATAATACCACTGATTGCAATAAGTCCATACCATAAAAATTGCTTCCACCAACTCTCTTGGAAACAGTTATCATAGAACAGATTGGCATTTGGCAGACATAAAAATATAAAAATAAATTAAGATGACAGTTTAGGGAAACTGAGGCACAACATTACACACTCTCCTTCTGAATATTTGAATTATTGAATTACCTCCTCCTGGATACCTGGGTGGTCTCGGTATTATAATTTTGACCAACCCAATGTAAAGGAAATAAATCAAAAATGAACCTAGAAAATGCAAGAACTTATGGCAAAGGCAAGTCTCTTCCTGACAACCCCAGAGTTATCAGCAGTACAAAGGCCCTCATCTCAGCCAGAGAATCCTGTTTAAGATAGACAGTTCACTGTGTTGGGTGGTCTACACTCATTTGTGCATTTAACTCAGCTTCTGTTTATATAGGGAGTACCGGTGCTCGAGACAGCCACATACTAGGAGGGGCACCCCAAGTCTGTCAGGGATTCCAAAGGAGGGAAAGAGTAGGGTCTAGAGTAGCTCCACCTGTTCTCTCTGATAGGACAGGAACTGCTACCGGGATCCAGAAAGAATTTCTGAGCAGTTAGACCATGAAAGTAGGTAAGCCCTGAATTGTAGAGGCATGATCTCAAAACTGCAGTGTCCTCTGAAAATGTGAAGATACCAATTAAGAAACTGGTGTTACAGGGCTGGAGACTGCCAGTCCCAAGACGGTGTCTATATCTTGGAGATTTCCTGAAAACAGGCAGTCAGACAACAGTCTGCCAGAGCAATTCCAACAGAATAAGGGATTTCAGAGCTAAAGCATCAAATAATCATCCCATATATGAAGTCCCAAACATCCAAAATAGCAATAATTGCACAATATAACAGTTTCCATCCCAAACCTTAAACACAAACCTGATCTCTCTGTTCCACACAAACTGAAGCAGGGAAGTCTGATAGGAATAAAAAAAATCTTACCTTTGTGATTCCACTCCAATGTGCTGGTTTCGTTTCCATCACACTCTGTGACCTCAGAAAAGTTGGAGTCATCTCATTTCTAAATTTTTGGAGAAATTTTAATTATGGTTCCAGGAGATACAAGGTAGAATTCATCCATTAATTCAATCTCCTAATTGGAAGTAAATAATTTCAGAGATTAACTGAAAAGAAAAACACACATTTATTTGAAACTACTTAGGGTGTCCCTCACTAGGAAGTGACTTTCTGTTGGAATACATGGGAGCTCCCTGACAGTGGCTGATGAAGGTCCAACCCAGAATGGAGCTCCTCTTGTGAGGGGATGAAACAAGGAGACTGATACAGCTGCTGTTCTCTGACCTCTCTGACTGAGGGGCCATTGCATTGTGTCACCTCCCTCCTCTTCTCCCTGCCTCCAACTTATCTCATTCCCAGTCCCCAACACCTGTGTCAGCAAAGGCTGCCCTGCAAGTCCTTCAGATGATGTGATCCACAGATGTGGAGACTCTCAGGGAACTGGCCCGTCCCTTAACAATTCCCCATTTTTTTTTTGGCTGTTATTTCCCCCCCAGCATGATCTACACACTGAGGAATGCAAGCAACACTCACTTCTGGATGGTTGTAGCAGGTGTTCATCTTGTGAAATATCATGGAGGCAAACTCTCAGAGAAGAGGACTGTGGTCAGAACAAGCATTTAAGTGTCTCATCAGTCTCCTGGCTTGGCCCTTTGATGTGTTGACCCATTCAATTACCCCAAATAAATAAATTCTTACCAGGACTCTTCTTCCTTAATTCTTAAAGGATCCTTCTCACGAACAGCGCTGGTCCTTCTTGTAATTCTCACCCCACGTTCAGATGCCATATTTTGGACTACACAGGAGAGCTGCTGGAATACACAGGAGCCACCTGACAGTGGCTGCTGGAGATCCAACCTATATTGGATCTCCTCTTGTGAAAGGATGATACAAGGACACTGACAGGCAGTTGCTGTTCTCTGACCTCTCTCCTGAGAGGCTATTACCTCGTCTGACTTCTCTCTGCCTCCAGTTTATCTCATGCCCAATCTGCAACACCTGTGTCAGAAAAGGCTGCCTGCGATTCCTTCAGATGCTATGATCCACAGCTGTGGAGGCTTTCAGAGAATTGACCCGTCCTTTAACAACAAAATCCAAAAGAAAATTTACTCCCTATCTTTCCCCCAAGAACCTGGACATAGTCTTCCAGGATATAATCACTGTTCATATTTACACAATCAGGCAGATTGCTATGATTCTATCTCGATTACTTTGAATATGATTTTGAATTTAAAAAAATTAAAATAGCATTGCACAAGACAAGAAATTTTCCATGAAAATAATGCTTCTCCAGAGGATGAAGAGGCATAAACTGAAGCAGGGAATCCTGACAGGTGTAAGAAATTTTAACTAGGTGTTTCACCTCCAATATGCTGTTTTTATTCCCATCACACTGCGGTCTCAGCAGAGTCATAGTCATTTCATTTCAAAATTGATGGGGAAATATTAATCATGGTTCCAGGAGTAACAAAGGGAAATCTCACTAGTTCAATCTCCTAATTAGAAGTAAATAATTTCAGAGATTAACTGAAAAGAAAAGAAGCTTACATGAAACTAAGTTGTCACTCACTGGAAAGTGACTTTCCAATCCAAGGATTTCTCTTTCTTTAAGAAGAAATTGGAATCCAGTATTCAGGCCTTTTAGGAAAGAATACATGGCCAATGAAAAGTATCATACTGACATTGTAGTCCAATTCAAATGCTTTTCAATGGATGGGAAGTCAAGGGAATGGAAAGTCTTTTTGCCAGCTATTCACCATGCAAAAAGCAAAATAAATATCATGTAGATGTATTACAATCTTTGTTCAAGGGAAAAAAGAAAAAAGGAAAGATGAACTTTTAGAAAGTTCCACAACTAGTGAAGAAAGAATCTATTTAAGGATGGCAAAGTAGAAGGGATTTTACATTTCATTTTTCTGAAATAATCGAGATAACCTATATTGTATTTTCATTTTTTTCCTCTTTCTGAGGGTTCACTTAATGACTTTCCTGATAACTTACCACTCTGTCTATCAATCAACAAGAATTACAAGGAATGAAAGAAACATTCCTGATCCTACAGTCTGTGAATCTGTAAAATAAAATGGCACAGATTTGACAACTGTATGATTTGGTACTAAAAACATACCAGGCAGGATGTATACAAGGGATTAAAAGAGGCATTACAATTAAGAAGACTAATCAGGGAACACTGCAATACCATTATATTAGTAGTGTGGCTTAGGACTATGAAAGAAGGTCTCCACAAAGATAGTGATTTATTAAGATTCTGAGGGAAAATGTCAAGAGTCTTCTTTAAAGTGCTTCCTTTTGGCAACTAAAAGAGCATTTGGATCCTACTCTGCCTTTCTTTTTATCTTCAGAAAGGAAGTGATGCTCTGTTAGAATCCTAGTGTTAACTCAATGGAATTGATACAATGCTTATTGGTTCACACATTAGAGCAAATCCTTACAAGGTGTTAAGTCATTAATATTGATAGAAACAATGCTTAAGTTAACACCTTTGAGAGTTCACACATTAGCTCACACATTAGTCCACAGTTTGGGAGATTTCAGGGTTCAATATGAGATATTCAAATTCACACCTCCCATAATCCCACTCTCGGAGGAGGAGTCAATCTTTGAGTTTACACTTCTAAAAGAGCATAAGAAGGGCTTCAGTCAATCAGTTAGGAAGATTGCCAGGGGTCGGAGTTGAGCTAGAGGCAGAAGCTGGCAGAAGCAAAGGACAAGCTGCAAGAGCTCTTGGAATCAAGGAAGGAGAAAATAAATATTTGGATTTTATCAACTGGCTATATTTGAGAACCAAAATTAAGGCTACCTCCAGAGAACCTCCTCAAGAAACCTGCTCCCAAAGAGAACCATCATATATTTTGGAAAAAGAAGAGAACACCACAATGCTCAGCTTCTGAATCTTTGATTCTAAGAATCAGATGGAGGAATACACTCACCAGTGAAAACTAGGCTCTGCTATTCAGAGGACAGACATAAGAGAAGGTAAACAGAAATTAGTTATAAACTCAAATTCTGTCTTCCTTCAGAGTTGTAATTATCCCGTCACAAGGAATATTGACTTCATGGGCTCTCAGAAGTGTCACTGAAGATTCCTCCCAGGCATAAATCATCACCATCCATTTTTACTGATTAATGATAATACTCCATTAATAATTACTCATTAATAATGAGTATATCCAAAATTAATTGAAAAAATTACAGCTGAGAGCAACTTAAGTGAGAAACCTTTGCAGATTCCCAAAGAGAGATAGATTAAGAATTCAACAAGATCATTAAGGGATTGGCGATGAGGGGAAAAGGGACATCCAGTTGAAGGATTATTTTTTTTTCCTTTTTGCTGAGGTAATTGGGGTTAGTGACTTGCCTAGGATCACATAGCTAGGAAGTATAAAGTGTCTGAGTTCAAATGTGAACTCAGGTCCTCCTGACTTCAAGGCTGGTGATCTATCCACTGCACCACCTAACTGCTCCTAAAGGATTATTTTTAAATAATTATTTTGGGCTGGCCTAGATTTTCAAACTTTTCCCAAGCTTCTTCTCCTGAGAATCTTCCCTCCCATTTATTTCAGTCGTGTCTTACTACTTCATTCATTGATTATGACTCCTTCAATAAGACTGATACCATTAAACACTATGTTTATCTTTTTCCCATGCAAGTAATTGCTGATTTCTCAGTTTTCAAATGCACTGATTCCATGCGCTGATACAAAAAGAATCACCAAGAAAATGAAAGCTTGCATTGTAGGAACTGAAGAGAAGAAGAAATCCACTCCAACTTTAAGAATTTTTTTTTCCCTTGGGGCAACTAGATGGAACAGTAGATAGAGCACTGGCCTTGAAATCAGAAGGAACTGAGTTCAAATTTGGCCTCAGACATTCAACACTTTGTAACCCTGTAACCCTGAGCAAATCACTTAATCCCAATTGCCTCACCAAAAAATAATAATAATTTAAAAAGGAATATTTTCTTTTCATGGAAACATCTTCAATCCAAAGATTCTTGAAGTTGGAAGTACCAGTGTTCTAAAATTTTAGCTCTGAATTCCCTCTCTGAAACTTAAAATCTTCATGATTCTGAGTGAGGCAACTAACTGAATTACCCAAAGTGGGCAGTGGTGATTGTCTGAGACACCTCATGACAAAAACAGTGGTAGGGTGGAAGAGTATTGCCTGGGGAGAGAACAACTAGATTCAATTTCTACTCTGAATTTTATGATCTCTGTGATTAAGGGTGATTCATTTATTCTCCATGGACTCAGTATCTTCATCATCTAACTTAACCCTCAGAATTTTTCTCCTCCAAACAGTGGTCTGCTCCAGAGTGGTCTACAAGCCCAGATTGAAAGCTGAGAGCTCAGTCTTTGACCTTAGTGTTATAGTTTCTGGGTAGATTCACAGAGATAGAAGAGGAGAACTTTAAGTTCAATCAGTGGGTGACCCAGACTGTTGGAGACTTTCCTTTTGGGAATTGCCATGTACACCATGTCAGCTGGTGGGGTGGACCTAGGAGGTAGAGAAGGGCTTGGCCTCTGAGGCAGGAGGCTGTGTCTTACAGGTGTTCGATCTTTACTTAGGACGTAGCACTAACTCCAGATGTCTCCCTTTTGCAGATCCACCTATGCAGTGCTGAGTGGGCTAGGCACAGAGTAATCCTAGAGGAGAGTAAATATAAGCAGCTTTGAATCCATAGGCAAAGAAGGATGCAGAAAGAAGTATAGAGAGGCAGAGATAAATTCCTGAGACAACAGTAATAATCTGGTCAATGAGAACCAAATTCTTTCCTTCCTATGAGCCATAGAACTAGCATATCAATATTAAAACCTGGATAAATGTGTCTCCTTGCTTCTGTTTCTCTGATGAATTACCTTATAATTCAGTCCTCTTGAAATGGTGTTACTTACAATAAAACTTTGCCCCTTGGCTAAGGAGATGGGTTCAAGCCTGCAAATTCTTTTGAGACACCTCACCACACCTGATTATGACCCCAAACTTTTGGGGTCTCCCTTTCCCACACTCAACACAAATATGTACAACAAATGAATTTAACTAAAACAACCCCCTAATAAAGAAGGCAAAGAAGGTATTCCAATAAATTAATTAAAGACTCTCAAAATATTACCAAGGCATTCAAAGATCCCAGAGGTGAGAAAAGCTATCAGTGAATGAAGTGAAAACATAAAACATTAAAAACAGAATTTATTTATTTATTTTAAATTTTATTAAAGCTTTTTATTAACAAATAAATAAATTTTTCAACATTGACTCTTGCAAAATCTTTTGTTCCAAATTATCCCCTCCTTCTTCTCACCCTCTCCCCTAAATGGCAGGCAGTCCAATACATGTTAAAT
Source organism: Sarcophilus harrisii (assembly GCF_902635505.1). NCBI lineage: Eukaryota > Metazoa > Chordata > Mammalia > Dasyuromorphia > Dasyuridae > Sarcophilus > Sarcophilus harrisii. The sequence continues at coordinate 606,017,551 of NC_045428.1, forward strand.
ATGTTAAAATATATGTTAAATCCAATACACGTATACACAGTTATACAGTTATGTTGCTGCACAAGAAAAATCAGATCAAGAAGAAAAAAAAAACTGACAAAGAAAACAAAATGTAAGCAAACAACAACAGAAAATGTGAGAATGCCATGCTATGTTCCACAATCAGTTCCCACAGTTCTCTCTCTGGATTAGATGGCTTGCTTCATCACTGAACAATTGGAGTTGGTTTGAATCATCTCATTGTTGAGGCGAGTCACATCCATCAGAATTGATCATCGTAATCTTGTTATTACTGTGTATAATGATCTCCTGATTCAGCTCGCTTCATTCAGCATCAGTTTATGTAAGTCTCTCCAGGCCTCTCTGGAATCATCCTGCTGATCATTTCTTATAGAACAATAATATTCCATAACATTCATATATTTAGCCATTCTCCTATTTATGGGCATCCACTCAGTTTCCAGTTTCTTGCCACTACAAAAAGGGCTGCCACAAACATTTTTGCATACATAGATCCCTTTCCCTCATGTAAGATCTCTTTGGGATATAAGCCCAGTAAAAACAATGCTGCACCAAAGGGTATACACAGTTTAATAAGTTTTTGAGCATAGTTCCAAATTCCTCTCCAGGAAGATTGGCTCCATTCACAGTTCCACCAACAATGTATCAGTGTCCTAGTTTTCCCATATCCCCTCCAATATTCATCATTATCTTTTCCTGTTATCTTAGCTAATCTGACGGGTGTGTAGTGGTATCCCAGAGTTGCCTTAATTTGCATTTCTCTCATCAATTAGTGATTTGGAGCACTTTTTCATATGACTACAAATAGTTTCAGTTTCTTCATTTGAAAATTGTCTGTTCATATCCTTTGACCATCTATTGTTTGGAGAATGGCTTGAATTCTTACAAATTTTAATAAATTCTCTATATATTTTAGAAATAAGGCCTTTATCAAAACCTTTGAATGTAAAAATATTTTCATTCAAAGGTTTTGATAAAACTTATTATATTAATATTAATATAAATTTATATTTATATTATATTATATTTATATAAAAATATAAATATAAAATATTAATATTAATATAAAATATTTTCACAGTTTACTGCTTCCTTTCTAATGTTGTCTATATTGCTTTTGTTTGTACAAAATCTTTTTAACTTAATATAATCAAAATTATCTATTTTGTGATCAGTAATGATCTCTAGTTCTTCTTTGGTCACGAATTCCTTCTTCCTCCATAGATCTGAGAAGTAAACTATCCTACGTTATTAAGTTATTATCATTTGTTTATAATATAATTTATGTCTAGATGTCTAGATCATGAACCCATTTTAACTTTATCTTGGTATACCGTGTTATGTGTGGGTCAATACTTAGTTTCTTCCATCTTAGTTTCCAATGTTCTCAGCAGGTTTTGTCAAATAGTGAGTTCTTATCCCAAAAGCTGGAGTCTTTTGGTTTGTCAAACACTAGATTGCTACAGCCATTGATTATTTTGTTCTGTGAACCTAACCTATTCCACTGATCAACTATATTTCTTAGCCAGTACCAAAAAGTTTTAATGTCCGCTGCTTTATAATATGGTTTTAGATCTGGTACAGCTAGGCTACCTTCATTTTTCCCCCCATTAATTCCCTTGAAATTCTTGACCAAGTCTTGTTCTTCCAGATGAATTTTGTTGTTATTTTTTCTAGGTTAGTTAAATAGTTTCTTGGGAGTTTGATTGGTATAGCACTAAATAAATAGATTAGTTTAGGTAGTATTGTCATCTTTGTTATATTCTCTTGACCTATCCAAGAACATTTGATATTTTTTCAATTGTTTAGATCTGACTTTATTTGTATGGAAAGTGTTTTGTAGTTTTGCTCATACAGTTTCTGACTTTCCCTTGGCAGATAGATTCCCAATATTTTATACTATTTTAAATGGAATTTCTCTTTGTGTCTTTATAACTCCAATACTATATAAAGTATTTGAAAAAAATAGGGAATGGAGGATTCCTACCCAATTCCTTTTATGACACAGACATGGTACTGATACCTAAACCAGGTAGGACAAAAACAGAAAGAAAATTATAGACCAATCTCCCTAATGAATATTGATGCAAAAAATTTAAATAAAACATTAGCAAAGAGATTACAGAATATCATCCCTAGGATAATACACCATGACCAAATAAGATTTATACTAAGAATGCAGGGATTCTTCAATATTAGGAAAACTATTAGCACAATTGTGTTTATCAATAACCAAATTAACAAAAACCATATGATTATCTCAATAGATACAGAAAAAGCATTTGATAAAATCCAACACCCATTCCTATGAAAAACACTGGAAAGTATAGGAATAAATGAACTGTTCCTTAAAATAGTCAGTAGCATCTATTTACAACTATCAGCAAGCAACATATGTAATGGGGATAAACTGGAGCCATTCTTAACAAGATCAGAGGTGAAACAAGGTTTCCCACTATCACCATTACTATTTAATATTGTATTCAAAATGCTAGTTTTGCCAAGAGAAGAAAAAGAGATTAAAGAATTAGAGTAGATAATGAGAAAACTAAATTATCACTCTTTGCAGATGATATGATGGTATACTTAGATAACTCTAGAGAATCAGCTAAAAAACTATTAGAAATAATTCACAACTTTAGCAAAATTGAAGGATACAAAATAAATCTACATAAATCATCAGCATTTTCATACATCACTAACAAAATCCAATAGCGAATCTACAAAGAGAAATTCCATTTAAAATAACTGTTGATAGTATAAAAACAGAACTTAAAGTTCCATAGCAAGAAATGAACATTTCTAATCAAAAACTACCCAATTTATACCAAAAGATACTCAGTCTTTAAGAACTAGAGAATGAGGACAGAAAAAAAATAAAGAGAGGCAAGAGGAAAAAATAACAGAATAAAATGTTTGTCAAAGATTGACAAAAAACTTGACAATCATGCAATCTTGGATTTCCCTGAGTCTTCATATTTCTGAATATAGCATTTAACTCTTTTGGCGATTTTCTTGTAATGTTCTGGTTAGCTTTCTGGAGGTTTTGGACCAGGCCTTTGTTTCAGCTGAGTAATCGCTACAAGAATAGTTAGAGATAAAGTCCAAAATCTGTATTATCTCCTTCACAATCTGTCTCCTTGTTCTGGAGGCTCTTCAGACAGGCCTTGGTCTTAGTGGAGAAATGAAGGACAGGCCAGCCACCATGGTGGAGGGAGATGGAGTGAATGTCTCTCTCATCCAGTCCTTGTTGGCTCTTATATACTCTATTATAATTACAGCATCATAAGTGTCAATCTTGTAGAATAGGTGTCAATCTTGTAGAATTATATATTAAGTACTAAGTACATGTACAGAACTAGAGAATTATCAATCACCATGCTAAACTAGATAACCATTCTCTAATCAATTCCACTGAGTTAACACCTTGTTTAAATCAATTATCCTGCCCTTTACACTTTTTCATCTTAGATTTCCCTCCTCTGGATTTTTGTGGCACTGCATTCTCTTAGTTCTACCTTTCAGCAGCCTTTACTTCCCCTAATCGAGGATGTATTATCAAAATTATGTACTAGTCCTTCTTTACTTTCTCTAGCCTCTCATTTTATCACTCAGAAACTCCCAGGGGGTTAATTATCTCTCTGTAAATGTCTTTCAGATCGATAGATCTAGTTTTAATGCCAAACTAGATGTCTTAAACACATATAAATTCAACAATCTGACTTTAAGAGCTTTACCTATAACCTAAAATCAAAGAAGGATGAGGATTCTGGAGCCAGAAACAATTGTAAAGTTTTTAGAATGAACATTTATACCTCAGAAGTCAGCAAAAACTACAATCTGGAGCTTGTTTTAAGGGTTTAATGATGGTCTAGAATTAAGAAAATGGTGAAGAAAATGTAGAGATTAAATGGAAACTAGAGAGAGATGGTTGTTAAACATTGACAAGCATACTCCTAGGTAGGAAACATAGAAGACTTCAGAAATAAATTTGGTCTGAGATGTATGACTAGCTTTATTTTCATATAATCAATGGAGAATAATCCAAAATTCAGAAAAAAAGGCAGTGGCCTACAAAGTCCTGCTGGTGCATTCAGAATGTTATTTTGGTAGGAAGGCAGTTCTGGAGAAGGGGAAGGCAGATCCTAGGCAAGAAATAATGAGGATGGGGAGAGAAAATATGAATGGAAAAAAGAGAACAGATCAAGAGATATTATGGGTTGTTTGCCTGAATTCTGCTCTTCTTCCCTGGAGTCTGATGTATTAGCTTTGATGGTATCTTATTTCCATATCACTTCCTACACTTTTCCAACTTCCTACACTTCTTCTTCCTTTCCCTCCTCCAGTTCCTCTTTATGTGTTGTCTTCTCCCATTAGAATGAAAACTCCTGGTGGACAGGGTGTATCTTGCCTAAAAGTGATTGCATTCCTAGCACTTAGCCGAGTTTTTGATATCTAGCAAATACCTGATCATTGCTTCAACATTCATTCCCAGATAAGGACCTTCACATAGAGAAAGAGAAATGTTTTTGAGGAAAGAAGAAAAAAATCTATAATATAATTTATAAGAATTGTGAGCACTCAGAGAAAAGTCCCCAAATCCCATCAAGTGTGCAGATACAGATTCAGAGGCTCTCACTTCTCAAGTCTAATCATTGTAAGTTGACTCTAGTCCTACCTGCCCCAATTTCTTGTCACCCCCTCCCTCAGAGTACAGGAAAATTTCTTGCCTATCTATTCCTGCTGCTAGCTTGGCACTTTTAACATTCGTTAGTAATTGCTGTTGAAGAATTGTGATTAATTAACAGTAATTGCTTTTGTGATTTGCTGCTTGGGGATATGCAGACATGTAATGTGTTTTTCAGGGGATATGATTATTGTTGCTCTGGGGAAAGATCAGATCAGAGAATGATGATTATAAGTAGGGCGCTTACTGTGCCCCCCCCATAGATATACATATGCATAACCAAATCAGAGTCTACACTGATTGCTGGAGTCATCCTCAAACCCAAAAACCCAGACAGATGCAAGGTGAGTTTCTAACTTTCAGTCTCAGCTACAAGGACTCTGTCCTCACAAGGAGTGTATCCAGGCAGTTAGTGGAGAGGGACACAGAAGGAAGTGCAAATTGTTTGTATGTTGCAGAGAGGAAAACTTCTGAAACAGGGGTTGAAGTTTTTCTCTTCAAAATCTGACCTACTGGATAGTTTTTTTTTTGCATCTCTCAGTCTAATTCAGTTTTCTTTCCTTTTTGTTCAAAGGTTTCTCAAATCCCTGACTTTTCTCTCTCCCCAGTCTACATCTATTTTGTGCCATTTCTTATATTGTTGAATCTCTTTTATATCATCTTATTGGATAGATAAATTCATATATCATAAAAGATGATAGAAAGATATATTAAAATCTAAAAGAAAAATAGAAAGATATATTAAATAAATGCAGTGTCTGAACACTACCACAATCTTTTTCCTGTATATCTATAAATTATTGCTGGTTTTATAAACTGTGATTTGAATCAGTGCTCTTTGGAAAGCTATGGGAATGATTGGATAGGAAAGATAATTAATTTCTCACAGTAGAGAATAGAGTACTGGACTTGTCAGTGGACCAGAGTTCAAATCCCACCTCAGATACTTACTAGTTCACTCTGCCTCAGTTTCCTAATTTGTAAAATAAGACAGCCACTAAGTTCTCTTTTAGCTTTAAGTCAATGATCTTATAATCCTTATAATAATTACATAATTGACTACATTTAGTAGCAATTACCATCCAACTAAATAATTTTTTTTTTACAAGCTAAATAGCAGTCTGGGGGTGAGGGTGGGGATGGGAAACAGTTTCTGTATATGTAATGTTCCAGCTAGTTTTCTGGAGGACCTCCAGATGGGCCTTGGTCTCAACAGAATAGTCATCACTAGGAGAGTCAGGAATAAAGTCTAAAGTCTTTATCCTCATATTCTGTCTGCTTCACAATTTGTCCCAGTCTGACTCCTTCATAGTCTATTCATTCTGACTGACCTTGTCCCCAGTTCTCGCAGTCCTTAAATACCCTATTACAATTACATCATTACAGCATACTGAGTATGTGTGAACTAGAGAACCATTACATTACTATAGTAGGTACTAAGTATATATAAACTAGAGAACTATCATCTCATCAATCACACTGAGTTAACACCTTGTTGTAAGTATCCTGTTTCAAATATACTTCTCCAGAGTTCCAACCCTCTACATGTATAGAATTTATGAACCCATCATAAGATTTATTGGAGGATATTTAATATAAACAGCCTAGGTATTGGGCATAGTGAAAATGGGGGTTATACATCTCAAGTTCTGTGTCCATATGTAATGAGGGTACCACAGAAGCCCATAGACTTTAATCAGCTAGTGGGGGTGAGAATGGAGGCTAAAAAGCACAAGATATACTCAAAGTCTAACAAAATTCCAAACGACGTGGCCATCCATAAAAATGGCTTGCCAGATTTTTTTATATAGAAAAGTTTCCATCCCTGATGTGTGTCAGTGATGTTTCAATTTTTAAGTTCTCAAGGACTGACTAAATGGGATACATGTGTGTGATCAGAATGTTCATCTTTATTATCTCCCTTCAGGATGCAGAAATTTTTCGCCTGTAGTCCTAATAATCAGAACATAAGACAGTGCTCAGTTTGGGATAGTTCTCTCAAATCATTACTTTTTTTATATCTGCTTATTGAGTTGTTCATTTCCAATTTACTTTTTCTCTTCTGTATAACCTGCTTTCATTGGGCAACAGGAATTAAAAGAAAACCTATGTCTCCATGGCCTTCACTTTATTACCACATATTTTTGGTAACCTTTCTCAGGGCCTTCTGACAATGCCCTTTGTACCAAAGTGAGTCATTAGAAATAAGTAGTGATCATCCAGTTTGATAAGTCTTGGTTGGAACTTGGCTATGTGCCTCAAGAAGATAATAAATACCTTCTATTATTGAAAGGCTGATAAGTAACTGTCCTCATACCCCCTGAGAAAGGATGCATGATCTAAAACTATTCTTCCATTTTGTCTTTGACTCTCACAGCATGATTTGCCATCTGATGACTTCTCTGGAAGAGAGAGACTTGGATAGCAGAATAAAAGAGGATCTAGGTGGGAAGGAAACAAGCATTTATTTATTAAGCACTCACTATGTGTTGGAAATGTGCCAAGTGCTTTCCTGATATTATCTTATTTTATTCTCCCAACAGTTCTGAAAGGCTGGTGCTATTATATCTCTATTTTACATTGAGGAAACTTAGGCAAGCAGAGACTTTCCAAGGATCACACAGATAGTAAATGTTTGAAATCAGATTTGAATTGATGACTTCCTGACTTCTGTTCCATTTTGCCATGTATTCCATCACCTAATTGCCTCTAAGGGAAAAGGATAATAGTCCCACTCAAGAACATTGCCATGGAACTATGCCCAAAGAGTTATAAACTGTGGGTACCCTTTGATCCAATAATACCACTGCTGGGTCTGTGTCCCAAAAAGGCCTAAAAACAAAAAGGATTTAAATGTACAAAGCTATTTATAACAGTTTTTTTGTGGTGGCAAAGAATTGGAAATTGATGGAATGCTTATCAATTGGAAAATAGTTGAATAAGTTGTGTTACATTATGGTTATTGAATATTATTGTGGTATAAGAAATCATAAGCAGTATAATTTCAAGGAAACCTATAAAGACTTACTGACCTGATAGAAAATGAGCAGAACTAGGAAAACATTTTATACAGTAACAGTAATATTATACAATGTATATCTGTGAATGACTTAACTATTCTCACCATTAAAATGATCAAAGGCAATCCAAAAGAACAAATGATGAAACATGCTATCTACCTCCAGAAAAAGTACTGATATAGTCTGAATACAGACTGAATCATACTATTTTTTCACTTTCTTACTTCTTTCCTTCTTTCCTATCTTTTTGCTTGAGTCTTCTTGAAAAAAAATTTTTTTACTAATATGGAAATGTACATTATTGCACACATGTAACTTGCATCGAATTGCTAACCATCTCAGTGGGAGGGTGGGGAAGAAAAGAAAGGAAGGAGAGATAGAATTTGAAACTTAAAACTTTTAATGTTAAAAAATTTATATTTACATATAGTTGGGGTAAAAACTAAAATATTTTTTAAAAGAACATTTCCATGAGAAAAGAGACATAGACCTGTAGTATATGACATGGGTATTTTAAGTTTCACAGGGCATGCGACAGCACAGAATAATCAAAATAAAAATTAGAAGAGCATATAACCTCATCTTTTACACACTATAATGTGATAAAATGGAAAATAACACATCTGAAAAAACTTAAACCTAAATAGAAACAACCTGAAGGCTAACTGGGTGTTCACCAGTACTGATAGTTAAGTGCTTTGTGACGCTGAAAGAGACTCTTATACTTGTTGGGCTGTGGCCAAGATGGCTGTTGAGGGTCAAGAATAGTTCCACAGGGTGTCCAAGGACTGGAAAGAAGAAGGAGTATCAGGTATAAGAGTGGGTAGTTTTTTTATAAAATATGTTTTATCCTTTGGTCTGCTAGTGTAATTTTGCTGCTTGTAATGTTGGAGGTGGGGGAGAGTGCTGAATGAGCTCAGGGTCAATGAACATCATTTCCTAGGTTCTGTTTTTTTTTAACCTTCTTTTGGATTCTGTATGTCCTGGACCTTAATAATGCTGAACTTGCTTTA